>NW_015568525.1:0-215 GCF_001515605.1 Sinocyclocheilus anshuiensis | reverse complement strand
ATCTTGGATGTGACATTTCATCTCGGATGTAATAAGCGACGTACGCAGAACGGGCCCCAGCTGTCAACTCATATCCGTATTTTATTTTTATTTATCAAAACCAGCCAAAAGATGTAAAGGATTTTAGCATTGTTGAATGTAAATGCAAATTATATTTGGTTTTGATTTTGAAAGATGGATCATGGTTGTAAAAAAAAAAAACTGCACGTGGTTAC
>NW_015568524.1:0-215 GCF_001515605.1 Sinocyclocheilus anshuiensis | reverse complement strand
CAAATTAATACAATTTATGAACGCACATAGAAAAGAGAAAGTAGGGATTTTTTTTCTTTTTTTATTGTTTTATTTTATTTATTTATTTATTTTACACATCCATTTAGTAATTTGTTCTGACCATCAAGTGTCAGTCACTATCAATGACAACTGGCAGGAAAACATGGTACATTCTAACCATTTTTTTTACAATAGATAAAGTGCCGACAATTCAT
>NW_015568523.1:0-215 GCF_001515605.1 Sinocyclocheilus anshuiensis | reverse complement strand
GCAAGTTGTCATTTCCACTACAAAAGTTTAAACTTGGGTAAAAAAGCATAGTCCAGTTTATTAAATCCTCAGGAATTATCTTTTCTTGACAGAACAAGGTTTGTCTGGTCTCAGTTCACTTTTTTGCCATCCATTCCTGGATTTAGCCAGGCAACTCTCCTGAAAGCACAGAACAATTGGTAATGCAGGGTGATGGCAATGACTGGAGCATTGTC
>NW_015568522.1:0-215 GCF_001515605.1 Sinocyclocheilus anshuiensis | reverse complement strand
ATCGGAAAAAGTCAAAAATGAAAAAGTCAGAGTTGTGAGCTTATACCTCGCAATTCTGACTTTTTTTCTAAGAGTTATGAGTTTAAATTTTGCATTAGTACAGACTTTTTTTCTCGCAGTTGCGAGTTTATTACACAATTCTGACTTTATTTCTCAAAATTGTGACTTTGCTTCTCACAATTGCGAGTTTCTATATACCTTATAACTATGAATTC
>NW_015568521.1:0-215 GCF_001515605.1 Sinocyclocheilus anshuiensis | reverse complement strand
CCTGGTCCTTAATATTTAGGGATAGCTGGTTTCTTGGAACAATATTAACTTCTTCTTCTTCTTCTTCTTCTTCTTCATTTTTTTGTATTTTTTGGATGATGTCGATCCTGTTAATGAGGTTTAGTTTGATGGTTTTATTTATATGTAGTTCAAGTTGAATTTATTTATATAAAACAGCCACACGACTGACCAAAGTGCTGTACAGAGGTTCAAAA
>NW_015568520.1:0-215 GCF_001515605.1 Sinocyclocheilus anshuiensis | reverse complement strand
AAAAGCCCTACATATACTTTCCATAAGTCACAGCCAACTCACACCAGTTTTATTTTTGAATGCATTTATAGTTACATTAATTACATTGTAAGGATCCAACCCGCCAGCCCAAAAAGCGGAATCCAGAGGCCTGGTTTAAGGTTGAATGCGTATTTGGTCTTTTACTTGCACTTCTGAATTTATCAGGATTAGTTTAAATTTTAGTCTAGCTCCGT
>NW_015568519.1:0-214 GCF_001515605.1 Sinocyclocheilus anshuiensis | reverse complement strand
GGTCTAATAGATTACCCCCTAGATTCAATATGAAACTCTAGTACAGGGTTCCTCAAGTCTTGCCCTGGAGTGCCAATGCGCTGCAGAGTTTAACTCCAACCCTGATTAAACTCACCTACCTGTGATTTTCTAATGATCCTGAAAACATCGATTAGCTTGCTCAGGTGTGTTTGGGTTAGAGCTAAACTCTGCAGGAAAGTGGATCTCGTGGGCC
>NW_015568518.1:0-215 GCF_001515605.1 Sinocyclocheilus anshuiensis | reverse complement strand
ACAGCTTGCCCACAGGAAAGATGTTTCTAACATGTGAAATGAAATATTTTTGCCTTGCAGAAAGACAGATTTTAATGTGGTGGGAATTTTATGCTCATAAACATATTAGAGCTTCTAAGCACAATAATCTTAGTTTAATGTTTCTGTGAACAGTAACACTATATTAGTGAAACTAAGAAAATCAACAGAATGCAAGCCCACATATGCTGAAAACC
>NW_015568517.1:0-215 GCF_001515605.1 Sinocyclocheilus anshuiensis | reverse complement strand
ATATACTTTAAGAGACTTGGCTTGACAAACAATCGAGAGGGTCTGCAGAGGTACTCTCTATGATATCATTTCCTGTTTTACATTTTGCAGGCCTCTGCATGTTGAACCACATGATCTTGGTTTGGTGGACGAACATTTGGTAATATTACAATACAAATCAAAAACAGTTTTGTTCAATTACTTTTTTCTGAAACAAATAAATATGCAAAATTTTT
>NW_015568516.1:0-214 GCF_001515605.1 Sinocyclocheilus anshuiensis | reverse complement strand
GTGTTCCCTCGGTCAGGGAGAAGAACAACTGGCAGTGAGAGATTTATGGAGAGGCAAACAGGTCTACCTGAGTGGCTCCGAAACGTCTCAAAACCAGCTGGACCATCTGGGGATGGAGTCGCCATTTTCCCGGGAGCGCAGCCCGAGATAGCTCGTCGGCTGCCCGGTTGCCCAGGAATGTGAACAGCACGAAGCGACCTCAGATGCTTCTCAC
>NW_015568515.1:0-215 GCF_001515605.1 Sinocyclocheilus anshuiensis | reverse complement strand
AATAACTTCTAATTTAAGTGAACTTAAAACAATCTTCACATAAACATAGACATTATAATGTCATATTTACCTGTGCCCTTCAGCAAGTTATCGAACAATAAATTCTAAATTAAATATAGATGAATACTTAAAGCTACAAAAGTTATTTATTTCCTCTTTTTTTCTTTTGATCATTGATTACCAGACATAACACCAGCTGGTTATTAGGTTTTTTT
>NW_015568514.1:0-215 GCF_001515605.1 Sinocyclocheilus anshuiensis | reverse complement strand
AATTTCTTTTGATGCGGACATCTTAACGTCTTTGACCCATGCATATACATCCACAAACAAAACCTTACAGCTATAAAGTATATGCATATGCATACGTAAGTATACCTGTATGTTATTTTGATGCTTTTTTGATGCCATGAAGCCGAACTCTTGAAAATGCACCCATTATAATCAGTGTGTACATGCGCTTCTTTTCAAAATCATGTTTTGTTTTT
>NW_015568513.1:0-215 GCF_001515605.1 Sinocyclocheilus anshuiensis | reverse complement strand
TATGAGTTTCTTTGTTCTGGTGAACACAGAGGAAGATATTTTAAAGAATGTTTGTAACCAAGAAGTTCCATAGTATTTTTCTCCCCATATAATTTTTTTCCCTACTATGGAAATCAGTGGTGCCCAAAACTGCACCATTTTTGGGGATCTATCAAGTCGATTTCATATAAATATGATGTGATGCTCTTTTTGTGTACATTGTTACATAAAATGCT
>NW_015568512.1:0-214 GCF_001515605.1 Sinocyclocheilus anshuiensis | reverse complement strand
GGTCTGAATACTTTCCGTACCCACTGTATATATACACACTGAATATGTATACAAGCCAAGTCAGAGAGTCAACTTTATTTCTAAAGCGCTTTGCACAATATAGACTGTTTCACAGTAGCTTCACAATAGTATCAAATTCAAATTCTGCTGTAAAGCAGCTCTAACAAGCCAATAGTGTCATTATACAGCTCAAGTCAGTTCAGTATTGATTCAG
>NW_015568511.1:0-215 GCF_001515605.1 Sinocyclocheilus anshuiensis | reverse complement strand
GCACACTCACTGACCTTAAAGACAGCTTTTGTACTTCAAACAAATGAAAACTCATCTTTTAATTTATGGTTACTTTTCTGTAGGTTAATAAGTGATCCATTTCATAAGAGATAGTTGATGTTGAAAAAACAATTATTAGGCAAAAGGTATCAAGCGATTCTGTTTTTAGCTCTGTTTTTCATACACCCACATACACCCGTTGTATAGCTAGCTGT
>NW_015568510.1:0-215 GCF_001515605.1 Sinocyclocheilus anshuiensis | reverse complement strand
CTACACCAGCTATCCGGACAACGTGCTCTGCTCGTTTTACAACGCCAGACTTAACACCGCTTGCAGAGCGCAGTCGTCCGAAGATTGTTCTCGAGAGTTTCTTGAGGACCATTTTTTTGGTCCTCTTTTTTTTCTTGCGATTGCAAATGTATATTTCACAGTTCATACTTTTTTCTTGCGATTACATGTTTATGTCTCACAATTGATACTTTTTT
>NW_015568509.1:0-214 GCF_001515605.1 Sinocyclocheilus anshuiensis | reverse complement strand
GTGTGCCTTAGGCTGGCCACAATAAAAGGCCACTCTAAAATGTTATCAAAACTTAAGTAACAGTTGCCTTGCATCTTTTTTGGATTACCATCAAATGAGGTGGAATATCAGTGCTGAAACTTGCATTGCCTGTAAGTATTTGTGCAAACATAAAATGGATATACCATGAAATGAGTCAAGTTAGAAAGTCAGTACTGGAACTGTACAAGTAAAC
>NW_015568508.1:0-215 GCF_001515605.1 Sinocyclocheilus anshuiensis | reverse complement strand
CTACACCAGCTATCCGGACAACGTGCTCTGCTCGTTTTACAACGCGAGACTTAACACCGCTTGCAGAGCGCAGTCGTCCGAAGATGGTTCTCGAGAGTTTCTTGAGGACCATTTTTTTGGTCCTCTTTTTTTTCTTGCGATTGCAAATGTATATTTCACAGTTCATACAATTTTCTTGCGATTACATGTTTATGTCTCACAATTGATACTTTTTT
>NW_015568507.1:0-215 GCF_001515605.1 Sinocyclocheilus anshuiensis | reverse complement strand
CACTTTGATGAGACCATGAGGAGCCAAGGTTGAGCATCTGGGATGTGCTGATAGGATGAGATTCCTGCCAAAGCTGCGATGATGGTCACCGCTGTAGTTACATGAGAGTGTATGTGTGGATTCGACTATTATTTTTTTTTAGTTCCGTTCATTTTATATTCACAATATATTTTATTGTTCACTGCATTTTATATAAATCTAAAATATGATTTTTT
>NW_015568506.1:0-215 GCF_001515605.1 Sinocyclocheilus anshuiensis | reverse complement strand
ATATTGCTAGTCCACTACTGTGCATTACAGAGAAAGAAAAAAAAAATTTGATTAAAAAAACCCCACTTACTACTTCTGTTCAGACACATTATTTGGTGTTCTTTTTTTTATATTTTACTTGCACTCAAAGGGCTTGTTCACACATGACATGTTGCTCTGTGTAAGAAATGGTGTCAAGATGAAATAGTTCAACTTTTGACGTGGGGCACAGTGGA
>NW_015568505.1:0-215 GCF_001515605.1 Sinocyclocheilus anshuiensis | reverse complement strand
CTAGCAATGTGATAATCACTCAGGATTTCTTACAGTTCACAACATTTTACCATCATGTTTGCATGCTTTTTACCGTTTTAATATGGAAAAGCACATTAGAATGGAGCTATGATGGACAGCAGTATATTCAGTAAATTATTATATGAATCACTTTATGGTGCTTTTTGGATTTTTTTTATTTTTTGACTGGAGCTATGTGGATTACTTGTGAATTA
>NW_015568504.1:0-215 GCF_001515605.1 Sinocyclocheilus anshuiensis | reverse complement strand
AAGAATTGTGAGATGAAAATGTTTTTCTATGACATTTACTTTTTTTCTAAGAATCTGTATTCCGCAATTCTGAGGGAAAAAAAGGAATAATTGTGAAATTAAACGTTTTTTTTGTTTGTTGTTGTTTTTCTATGACATTTTCTGTTATATGACTTTTTTTTTATTTTACGTTTATTCTAAGAGTCTATACCTTGCAAAAAAAGTTTATATCTCAC
>NW_015568503.1:0-215 GCF_001515605.1 Sinocyclocheilus anshuiensis | reverse complement strand
ACAATAACATGGAAGCCGATTTCTGCCACATAAGAAAAAATAAATTATGTAAATCATAACTGACATAAAAATGCATAACTATGACGTCATAATTAAGTTATTAGGTTAAAAAAAACAATTAAAAAACTGAATTATAATCATAATTAAGGTTTTATCTCTTAATTTCAACTTTTTTTTTGTATGTCTGAAAAGCACCACAAATGTAGTCCTTATGA
>NW_015568502.1:0-215 GCF_001515605.1 Sinocyclocheilus anshuiensis | reverse complement strand
TAAATAAAGCTGCACTTGGGTTCTCACTTCAACTCGCCTTCAGTGATGATTCGTTACAATAACAATAGCAGCATATGTCCATATGAATCGAAATATAGATTTTCTAATAACTACATCCATAACAACCTCGTTAGATTTTAATGTCTGTGAACAAATAAAACCATAGCTTTATTGAAGTCATTGTTATTGTTTATTTGAATTTATATCTTTTTTTT
>NW_015568501.1:0-215 GCF_001515605.1 Sinocyclocheilus anshuiensis | reverse complement strand
GAGAAGACCTCAAACAATGAGATAAAGTGCTGCTTTCTGAGCCGCTGGGAAAAACAACAGAAACAGTTAAAGGGTCATGATTATGAAGTGCTAACTTAATTTGTAAAGAAAGTGGAGACATCATTTTAAGTATGTTCAGGCCTTCTCATCATTGTATTGTGGTACCACTTTCTTTCCAAAAAATGCAAATTATTTCAGGACTTGCTCTTTTTTTT
>NW_015568500.1:0-215 GCF_001515605.1 Sinocyclocheilus anshuiensis | reverse complement strand
AACAGTTAAATAAACCAATATTAATAACATTAATATTTTTTTAATGAATGAAATAAAAAGAGTGTATATTTAAAATATTAAAATAGTTATTTGACGTGTAATAAAGATGTTCACTGTTTTAGGAACAGTATTGATTTAAAATAATTTGCATACATCTTTTTTTTAATTTTTTTATAATTTTTCATTTTATCCTACAGTGTTTAAAAGAAGAGCTA
>NW_015568499.1:0-215 GCF_001515605.1 Sinocyclocheilus anshuiensis | reverse complement strand
CTTAAGGTCGACAAGGTCATTGTACTGCTGGCCACTAGTAGGCATTCCTGCAGCTGGATGCCCTAGTGTTACTGCGCAACTGGCTGTAACTCTTCAAACCATATTGTAAGTGCAAATTAACATGTCTTTCTGTTTTAGCAACAAATTCTGCAGGGGAAGGTTTTTTTTTATATATATAAATTACAGCAGTGCATACAGTAATGCATCATATCATT
>NW_015568498.1:0-215 GCF_001515605.1 Sinocyclocheilus anshuiensis | reverse complement strand
TTCTTGTCCTGTAAACAGAAATAAAAAACAGCCTGGAAAAAATTTCATCTAATTCAACTTAACCCTCTAGTGCTGTTCTGTCAATTTTGGCAAAAAAAATAAATAAATTACGTTTTGGTTTTTAAGTATTTTTTTTTACTTTATCGGAATATTACAAAACTTGGTAAAGGTTTTGGCATTTGCTATGTGGAGAGGAAAAAACAGGTTAAAAAATA
>NW_015568497.1:0-214 GCF_001515605.1 Sinocyclocheilus anshuiensis | reverse complement strand
GCCACTGGTATCTGGAATAACCAGTGCAAGTGTCGACACTTCCACTGTACTCCCAAGAAAATCTTCAGGAAACTTGACCCTCATTTTTACATACCCCAAATAGGGTACTACCTGTCCATTTGCAGCCTCCACTTCCAAAAGATTCTCCAAAGGGATTATACTTAGTTCAGGCAGGTTTTGTTCATGATAGGATTGGGAGATTGTCGTCACTTGC
>NW_015568496.1:0-214 GCF_001515605.1 Sinocyclocheilus anshuiensis | reverse complement strand
GTTCCATCACATATGGGTGTGGAAGGAAACGAGGAGGCAGAGCATGAAACACGCACAGATTGACATTAAAGTGTGAATGAGTAAAGCAGAAGTAAAAGGGTTCATTGCAAATGAAACAAGAAAGAAATGGCAGAAGGAGTGGGATAGTGGAATAAAAGGTAGACACTTGCATCATGTTCAAGAGAAAGTAGGTCAAGAAAGAAGAAAGTTTGGC
>NW_015568495.1:0-215 GCF_001515605.1 Sinocyclocheilus anshuiensis | reverse complement strand
TTCTTTTTTTTTTTATAAAGGCACTTAGCCAAAGTAGCTTTTAAACATTTTTTTTTTTTAGTGTATCCTGTGTATTCTTATACATGGATGTCTCTGGGCCAAGCCCCGGATATGTACTCACCCTAGAAGTGCCCCTGTGCCTGAGAATTGTAGGGGGGAAAAGTACAGGCTTCGTCACCATAAAAAAAGGTGTTTGGCTCTTTTTTTTTTTTTTT
>NW_015568494.1:0-214 GCF_001515605.1 Sinocyclocheilus anshuiensis | reverse complement strand
CCAAGATCTTGTCTCATAGACAGCAGTGTTGTCAGAATCAGCTCTGACAGCTGTGGCGTCTCTCCTCTGAAGAAAACGGAGTAAGTCCTGCCGGGTCATCCACACCTCCACCACAAAAACACTAGTTTTAGCAGGAATGTGACAGACGTGCAGGACGAGGACAGCCAGTGCACGTCAAACACTCTTCCTGTTCTGTGAGCACACAGTCAGAAGC
>NW_015568493.1:0-214 GCF_001515605.1 Sinocyclocheilus anshuiensis | reverse complement strand
GCGCTGCTGTCCTCCGGGACTGTAGCAATGCCTGAATCGGATCCAATAATAATGGCTATGCTTTCCCGGGCCACCGTGGGGGTAGGGCTTGAGTGGAGACTTCCACCATGTCCCGAGCCCTCAAGGTTGGACAATTGGTTCTTCGGGGTGGTCCGCGCTGGTTCTCAGTACCCCGCCTCGGTGCCTTTCTTCCCGGAGGTGCATGAGGAGCTCA
>NW_015568492.1:0-214 GCF_001515605.1 Sinocyclocheilus anshuiensis | reverse complement strand
ACACACACACACACACACACACACACATGGTCTGATCAGTGAAGTGAGGCACAGGGAGAGGCACCTTAATGGCCTATTTCAGCATTATTACAGTGTTGTGGATGGATTGTCAGCAGGAGCCCTGAGATACTGAAGTGTGAAAGCCATCAGCGGCTCTCGTCCGTCTCCACACTCCTCTGATCCTCCCTGTCATTACTGGAGTGGGATGGAGCCG
>NW_015568491.1:0-214 GCF_001515605.1 Sinocyclocheilus anshuiensis | reverse complement strand
GGCTGCCCACCTCAGCACAGTTCAAAGAGTTTTCTCCGAACTAGGAATTCCAATTGCACCCGAGTAAACTGAGGGACCCGCCACCTCCCTCCAGTTCCTCGGAATTCGCCTAGATTCAGTCAAATTCCAAGCCTCGCTCCCTAAAGAGAAAATCGACAGAATTTCCAATGTAATTAATAACCATACTTCGGCCACAAGAATTTCCAAACGCGAC
>NW_015568490.1:0-214 GCF_001515605.1 Sinocyclocheilus anshuiensis | reverse complement strand
TCGGTAAATGTGTTTCCATCGTAGTTTATGTGCATTTTTTCTTATAGGATAAAAAAGTTTATCCTACTCAAAAGTGCGCATAAGTTTTTGTATGCATATTTTTAGAATTTATGCGCATCTTGGCGTTTCCTTCCAGCGTTTTTTTTATGCGATATTCCAAAATTCGCATTAAAAATAGGTGGATGGAAACATATATTGTGATGTTTTTATCAGC
>NW_015568489.1:0-214 GCF_001515605.1 Sinocyclocheilus anshuiensis | reverse complement strand
GTTTTAAGGGATAAAATATTTGACTACAGGGGGACTTTAAAAAAATTACGCTTTCACGCCTCACGTTTTGCGCAGTGTGCACGCTCACATTGGCGCCCTTTGTTTAGTCATGAGGCGTTAAACATCGGCGATAATCGCCCGCGATATTCGTCCCGCTGTGAACAAGCCTTAAGGCTAAGTTCACACTACACGACTTTAAACGTCGGCAGATCGC
>NW_015568488.1:0-214 GCF_001515605.1 Sinocyclocheilus anshuiensis | reverse complement strand
GGACATTACATAGACTTCTATTCTTTTTATATACAGATAGTTATAGATTTTATAAGCTAATCCTAACAATTAAAAAAAAATATATGTTTACTTTATTAACTTTATACCAGTTTTAATAATAAAGACATACGCAAACAGAGTTTTTTGAAGATTTTTTCAGGTTTAGTTAACTTTTGGGTACAAATTTGTCCCCAACATATGGTTAAGTAGGTAC
>NW_015568487.1:0-214 GCF_001515605.1 Sinocyclocheilus anshuiensis | reverse complement strand
CGCCGGTGGCGGGGCTTTGGTGGTTTTGAAACCCAGGTGCTCCTTGAACCATCTGGCCATGCTGCCAGCGCATCGCTCACGACTCCGATACGAGATTAATCCGAGTGCTGCTGTGGCTCCCGTTCACCGACTCTAGCACTTTCTGTTTGGAGAAACTCTGCGCTCTCTGCGCGCGTGTGTGTGTGTGTGTGTGTGTGTGACAGCTGAGCGGCTG
>NW_015568486.1:0-214 GCF_001515605.1 Sinocyclocheilus anshuiensis | reverse complement strand
GTCTCTGTGACATTGTTCTAGTGAGGAAGAACAGATAATTAAATCCTCCATATATTGTAATAGTGTTCCATCTATTATAAGATCTTCTAAATCAGCTTTAAGAATTCTATTAAATAAGTGTGGCGAGTGTTTATATCCCTGTGGGATTCTGGTGTATGTATATTGTTTGCCTGCATATGTAAAGGCAAACAAATACCTACTTTCTTCTGCAAGC
>NW_015568485.1:0-214 GCF_001515605.1 Sinocyclocheilus anshuiensis | reverse complement strand
ATATTGTAGTCATAAGCTGCCAACAACAAAGCCCAGCGCTGCAACTGAGCAGCAACCATGGATGGAATGGCTTTTGTTGGACTGAAGATGGTTGTCAATAGACGGTGGTCTGTAAACAATGTAAACTTCCGCCCGTACAGATATTGGTAAAAAAATGTTATTCCAAAAACAATACCAAGTGTCTCTCTTTCAATTTGAGCTAGCATTGAAGAGC
>NW_015568484.1:0-214 GCF_001515605.1 Sinocyclocheilus anshuiensis | reverse complement strand
GGCTGAACACGGGAACAGGATGGCGCTCTGGAGGAGCGGACACTTTGGGGCGCTTTCTAGGAACGGGCACTGGGGGGCGCTCTGGACTGGATTCGGGGACTGGAGCCCTCTACTCTTCGGTGTGGCACATTCGCCGTGCCATACTCCGCTCACCCTCAGCCGTGGTGCAAGGGGCGGAGCTCCTCTCCGCGCTCACACCGTCCGCGGCTTTCTC
>NW_015568483.1:0-214 GCF_001515605.1 Sinocyclocheilus anshuiensis | reverse complement strand
TATGTGGCCAGTAAAGTGTTCTGAATGGTTTTTAGCATGTTGCTATTTGGTTACTACGGTGTCCTGGTTGGATGATTGTACATCGCCTACTGGCCCAAGTGGTACAATACTAGGGAGTTGCTAGGTGGTTGCTGTTCAAAGTCGTTTTAGGATGTTGCTAAGTTTTTGTTTTTTTCTAGAGTGTTGCTGGAAAATTTCTAGGTGAAACCTTAGC
>NW_015568482.1:0-214 GCF_001515605.1 Sinocyclocheilus anshuiensis | reverse complement strand
ACGTTCGACGTTACGTCGACTGACGTTAGGGGTCCCTATGGAAAATGCCACAACCCGAATTGTGTTACGTTATTGAAGATGCAGATGCTGACAGGCAAGTGTGACAGAACTTATGTATCTCAAATTGTAACCTTCCCAACGCCCTGTAAGTCAGATAAGCGGGCACACCAGGGGTGCCAGTATTTTCATCTGCAACAGTTGGGGGGGGGGGGGC
>NW_015568481.1:0-214 GCF_001515605.1 Sinocyclocheilus anshuiensis | reverse complement strand
TGGAGAAATTAAGAAAACACACATACATTTATTATTGCTATATATGCATTATCTTGCAAATTCTAACTCACCAGAGTCGCCAGCTGTTTTTCAAAACTGTTTTGCTATTCGCAATTCAGAAGCGAGATCGTGCTCACGCGGAGGAGCTTCAGCACGCGCAACATGAAAACCCAGTTTAATTATGATAGAAGAGAGAACTAAACATTCAAACATC
>NW_015568480.1:0-214 GCF_001515605.1 Sinocyclocheilus anshuiensis | reverse complement strand
GTGTGTGTGTGTGTGTGTGTGTGTACGTATGTTTTGGGGGGGCTCTGTGCCATGGAATCAAGGGAACAAAAGGTGCAGTGGAGTGAGAGATCGAGGGAGGAAGCACAGGCAAACGTGCGGGAAGGGGGATGGAGGGGGCACAAAGCTCCTGGGCTAACGCCTCCCGCCTGATAGCCTTATCTGATTCTGCTTCAGCGGCTGATGGCTTTTTTTC
>NW_015568479.1:0-214 GCF_001515605.1 Sinocyclocheilus anshuiensis | reverse complement strand
GATCGGATGTCGATTGCAGCATCGGAGGGTGAGCCGGACTTTTCTGGGGATGAAGATCCGTCAGCCTTACCACACTCTGGGCGGTCAGTGGTGCCGGATATGGACCCGGAAATGATGGCTATGCATTCCCGTGCCGCCGAGGGTGTCGGGCTCGAGTGGAATCTTCCACGGCGAACCCTCAAGGTTGGACGATTGGTTTCTCGGGGTGGCTCGC
>NW_015568478.1:0-214 GCF_001515605.1 Sinocyclocheilus anshuiensis | reverse complement strand
AGACTCTACTAGGGCAATCTGAGAATAATGCAAGCTCTCAGGAAACCCCAGACAGACAAAGGTTAAAACAAATATGACATTCAGGATAATACAATGGAATGCCAGGAGTTTGACTGCAAATGGTCAAGAATTCAAGAAGGTTGTGCATGAAATGACAGACCTTCCTGATTTAATATGCATTCAGGAGACATGGCTTAAATCGCAGTTAGACTTC
>NW_015568477.1:0-214 GCF_001515605.1 Sinocyclocheilus anshuiensis | reverse complement strand
GTGCTTTCCTTTCCTGCATTTTCACTTCATTAAAATTAAAACCGAGCAAATACACCCACTCATATTTCTACCTACATTTCAGAAGAAACATCTTCCAAAGCGGTTAGCCAGGCTCGCGTAGTTTCTGGAAGCCGATTGGCTGACGTGGGGTGAAGGGAGGGAAGTTCACTAGGCTCATGGACTCCTCTGAGGAGTTCCCCTCAAGGCAGTCTTC
>NW_015568476.1:0-214 GCF_001515605.1 Sinocyclocheilus anshuiensis | reverse complement strand
GTACTTTCATACTTTCCGATATATTATTATTACTATGAACCTTAATGAATGCTTCTACTAACTCTGCCTTTTCTTCATTAGTCATTATATATCTACCCCCTTTTATTAAAACTGGAATACTTTTATACATTTGTTTCCCACCCATCTTCCTAACCATATTCCACATATCATATCTATATTTACACCAATTTCATCACAGAATTGTCTCCAGTAA
>NW_015568475.1:0-214 GCF_001515605.1 Sinocyclocheilus anshuiensis | reverse complement strand
GCATGCAGAATACCATAGATACATGTGGGATTTAAAGTTAACATTTGAGTTCAAACTAAAAAAAAAGTAATATTTTGTCTTTCCATAAAACAGAGCATATTCATTGTCTCACACATTTGCTGGCGTGATTGCATTGGTCTATTGTTACACCTGCTGCCCTGATCTCAACAGTCTGAAACAAAATCAACACTAAAAACGAGAGAAAGGATCCTTA
>NW_015568474.1:0-214 GCF_001515605.1 Sinocyclocheilus anshuiensis | reverse complement strand
GTTCTGGGTGGTTTCTATGGTGTACTCAGTGGTTGCTAGGGTATTATGTGTGGTTGCTAGGCTATTTTATGTGGTTGATATTCTGGGTAGTTTTATGATGTTCTGGGTGGTTTCTATGGTGTGCTCAGTGGTTGCTAGGGTATTCTGTATGGTTACTATGGTGTTCTGAGTAGTTGCTAGGGTATTCTGGGTGGTTGCTATAGCTATAGTATTC
>NW_015568473.1:0-214 GCF_001515605.1 Sinocyclocheilus anshuiensis | reverse complement strand
TTTTGTTTGTTTTAGTATCAATATCTGGCAACACTGCATCGCTGGAACTTAAACTGAAAGCAATCAAAAAAGCCCACGGACAGGTTTTTGCGGACAGGATACGACACTCGGTAAGGGAAACGCAAAAATTATCATGATATTATCAGTCATAAACGGTATCAACGCTGTCAACCTCGTAAGGGAGGCTAGCCTCCCTTCTGATATCAACCAATCA
>NW_015568472.1:0-214 GCF_001515605.1 Sinocyclocheilus anshuiensis | reverse complement strand
GCGTTTCCCAAAAACATTGTTAGGCAACTATAGTTGCAAGTTCCGATAAACTCTGTTGGTAACGACACAACAGGCGATCACAGTTGCTTTTGGGAAACGCACCCCAGAGCATCTTAGCAACCACATAGCAACACCTTGGCAACCACCCAGAACACCTTAGCATTGTGGTGGCAACTGTCGCATTCAACAAGCACTACTCACACTGTTTTTCACA
>NW_015568471.1:0-214 GCF_001515605.1 Sinocyclocheilus anshuiensis | reverse complement strand
CTGCTCAACAAACTTACATATACTCCCAAAACAGACGTTTGGTGGGAGTGAGGAAAAGAAACAGAAGCCATTAGCTTCATTAGAAGTCAGTTTTTCACCAGAATGATTTTGAAACTGACATTTCAAGGTTAAAATATGGAAGCTCATTTCCGCCACTGAAAAAAAGAAGAAAAAAGGTAAGTTTTTATTTTACAATTCTGACTTGTTTTTTTTC
>NW_015568470.1:0-214 GCF_001515605.1 Sinocyclocheilus anshuiensis | reverse complement strand
GTCGGTCATGTAATAAATGAACGTACTTTACGTAACGTAAACTGTAACGCTCTTAAGGGGTTTATCTTGCAATAATGACTGACGTATTGTACGTTTTCCATGTATTATTCACATGAACATGAAATACATGCAGACTGATATGAGAAACATAAAACTAGCACAGATATGTAGGAAATAAGCTGAGCAAACAGCCATGGTAAGTTTGTTTGCTTTA
>NW_015568469.1:0-214 GCF_001515605.1 Sinocyclocheilus anshuiensis | reverse complement strand
GCAATAATAATCCTTTCAATTAAAATATGACATATGTTTTATTCCTATCAAATACACATTGTGTAGGTAAATATAAAGTTTACTTTGTTTTTCTCCCAGTTCACTGGCCACTTATTTTCATGTATTTCAGGAGAAACGGGTGAATTGCGTGGTTTATTTTTTATTATTGCTTAATGCACATAACAAGACAGGGAACAACCAACAATGTAAGACA
>NW_015568468.1:0-214 GCF_001515605.1 Sinocyclocheilus anshuiensis | reverse complement strand
GTGAGCAAATAAGGTATCAGACTGAATGCAATTCACAATTTTGGTAGGCAAAGGTGTCACCATAAATGTGCTGATTGATTTTAGACTGGACAGCACATAATTTTCAGTAAGATGATTCAGAGTTTACAGTGAAGGCAGGTCAACATGTTTATTGTAACAGCCATGTCTGTGCACAAAAGCAGGAATAATCTCATATTTATTGATGTTTGTAAGA
>NW_015568467.1:0-214 GCF_001515605.1 Sinocyclocheilus anshuiensis | reverse complement strand
CAGCCCTACTTCATGGATCTGTGTGAACGGGATCGTTTTGACAACGTTGTGGTCTGTATGTGTAACGTACAAAAAATACAAAAACATTTCAGTTTTTACCCTCAGCTGCATTTTGAAGTCATTTACTTTATTCATCCGTTTATTTATTTGTTTAATCTACATTAATTTGACAGATTTTATAACTACAGCCACTGAATCTGATGAGCTGTCTACA
>NW_015568466.1:0-214 GCF_001515605.1 Sinocyclocheilus anshuiensis | reverse complement strand
CACCGTTCCTCTCGCATTTAAAGCTTCCTTTAGGGCACAACTTGACGCTTGACAGGACTCGCAGCAGTGTACACAAACTCTCTGATGCTCGTGAGCCAAAAGGCTTGGAAAGTTCCAGAGCACAGACCTGTTTCTGAACAGCGCTTCACCTCTCGCAGCCTGTCACGCGGCACATGGCTCTCAGTGTGTTTACACAGGGCCTGATTTAGTATGA
>NW_015568465.1:0-214 GCF_001515605.1 Sinocyclocheilus anshuiensis | reverse complement strand
GGCTGAAGGTGTTTTAGATTACGCAGTAGTCAGTGGTTTAGTAAAACTGGATCAGTCAGGTCAAGGTAGCTCATTTAGTGGTCTTTTGGCATCCCCCAGTGTTTCTGTTTGGTACCACAGATTGACTTGTTCAATTTTTTTATTAAAAGTGCTGTAAATTACTAAATGTAATGTAATGTACAAATGTTCATTTTCTGTGAAGCTGCTTCGCAAC
>NW_015568464.1:0-214 GCF_001515605.1 Sinocyclocheilus anshuiensis | reverse complement strand
CACCGTTCCTCTCGCATTTAAAGCTTCCTTTAGGGCACAACTTGATGCTTGACAGGACTCGCAGCAGTGTACACAAACTCTCTGATGCTCGTGAGCCAAAAGGCTTGGAAATTTCCAGAGCACAGACCTGTTTCTGAACAGCGCTTCACCTCTCGCAGCCTGTCACGCAGCACATGGCTCTCAGTGTGTTTACACAGGGCCTGATTTAGTATGA
>NW_015568463.1:0-214 GCF_001515605.1 Sinocyclocheilus anshuiensis | reverse complement strand
GCCTTCAATACCTTTTTGTAATGTAATTGTAATTCAATTTCAATTCAATTGTAATTATTTTTCTGTCTTGCAGTTTCTTCAGATCACATACAGATGTATGTGATCTGAAGAAACTGCAACAACATTTAGTGTCCAGCAGCTCTTTACGAAGCCATTTCTCTCTCTCTTTCTCTCTCTCTCTCACACACACATTTTCCTTGCCTATTTTTCTGAA
>NW_015568462.1:0-214 GCF_001515605.1 Sinocyclocheilus anshuiensis | reverse complement strand
GTTACTCACCAAGACGGGTATTTTGACATACTTTTGTATGTATTTTTCCGTTCAAATGCAAGAAAGACGTGGAAAGAAACTCGGGGCTCGGGCGTCAGAGACGCAGCTGTCTGTGCGCGCGCTGTACAAACAGAACAGCTTGTGAGTACTGGATGGAGTTGTCTTTCGTGCCTTGCTGGAATGCTTTTAAGTTGCTTGAATTTTTTAATTAGCA
>NW_015568461.1:0-214 GCF_001515605.1 Sinocyclocheilus anshuiensis | reverse complement strand
GTCATTGTCCAAATAAAGGCAACACAATGTGAGAGAAACCATGTACCGTGGGTCAAGCAGCAGGTAGTTAAAGCTGGATTTAATGAAACCCTCACGCCATCTCTTATTCTGATCTGGCTTATCAAACTGCTCACACAGAGCGAGCTCATCTGCTTGACAATTAGGAAGTACGAATCTGTGAAGCACATTTTCGAGTTCTGGGCTGTAACCTGCA
>NW_015568460.1:0-214 GCF_001515605.1 Sinocyclocheilus anshuiensis | reverse complement strand
TGGCAAATTGTCTGAAACTTCACACACAATCAAATGCTTTTTCACCATCTGAAAAGAAGTGAAAAGGTCTTACTGTTTCAAAAAACATTCAAAATCTTTATGAACATTCCATTTTTTTCTTGTGCTGCTATATTTGATTTGGAACTTGCACGTGAAAATGTCTAAAACCTGACACAAATTCGGATGCAATTTCACTGCCTGAAAACCATGTCTT
>NW_015568459.1:0-214 GCF_001515605.1 Sinocyclocheilus anshuiensis | reverse complement strand
TAACAGTTTTTAGCATAACAAAACTATGAAAGCTGTAGGTCCAATATGGCTGTGGACAAGGATAAGAACAGGATTTGTAATTTTCAAAAGTGTTTTTATTAAATTTAAAAATATCTGAGAACCTAATGAATCACATATTCCTTTACAGAACAACTCACAGAGATCAACAATCAGTCAGTTTTAGACATTTTTTGGATGTAATACTTTTTATTCA
>NW_015568458.1:0-214 GCF_001515605.1 Sinocyclocheilus anshuiensis | reverse complement strand
GAAAGTACACATTTCTTTAAAAAAATATATATATAATAATAATAATATATATAATAATATATATATATATATATATTTCTGATATTACTATACTATATCTTATTAATATCTATATTACTATACTATTTATAAGATATACTATCTTTCTGACCCCAAACTTTTGAACAGTAGTGTATCTTATTTGTGTCTACATCATTTTAAACATTTGTCACAA
>NW_015568457.1:0-214 GCF_001515605.1 Sinocyclocheilus anshuiensis | reverse complement strand
AATCCTTGGATCTCAGCTGACGTCTCTCTTAGCTCTTCATCATCTCCGTCTGGGAAAAAAACTCTCCCAACCACCACAGAGTCAGAATAACATATTTTTGGAGTTCATCACTCTTCAAACCCGAAAGAAGGTGATCGCAACTCCTACACCACCGAACCTCCAAACCATGAAGACTTTCATCCGAGACTGCATCCAGACGCTCGTTCCAGGCCAA
>NW_015568456.1:0-214 GCF_001515605.1 Sinocyclocheilus anshuiensis | reverse complement strand
GTAAAGACATTCATGTTACAAAAGATTTCCATTTCAAATAAATGCAGTTCTTTTTAACTTTCCATTCATCAAAAAATAGGTATCACAGTTTTTACAAAAATATGAAGCAGTACAACGGTTTTCAACATTGATAATAATTAAAAATTATTCCTGTGCAGCAAATCAGCATGCATATTAGAATGATTTCGGAAGGATCATGTGACACTGAAGACTG
>NW_015568455.1:0-214 GCF_001515605.1 Sinocyclocheilus anshuiensis | reverse complement strand
GAGGCTTAGAGGTGCACTAAGTACTTTTTTGGTTATGTCTTGTCACGACTTGAAATACAAATCTATGCAAAAGACCACCAAGATTAATTTACCAACGCCAATGTAGAAATACAACGAGGCTATTGGCACTGACAAATCTCAAATGTCAAAGCAAAATATTTAGTGCACGTTGAATGTTACTTAAACGGTTTCTCACTGCAATTATTGTCACCAA
>NW_015568454.1:0-214 GCF_001515605.1 Sinocyclocheilus anshuiensis | reverse complement strand
GAGGCTTAGAGGTGCACTAAGTACTTTTTTGGTTATGTCTTGTCATGACTTGAAATACAAATCTATGCAAAAGACCACCAAGATTAATTTACCAACGCCATTGTAGAAATACAACGAGGCTATTGGCACTGACAAATCTCAAATGTCAAAGCAAAATATTTAGTGCACATTGAATGTTACTTAAACGGTTTCTCACTGCAATTATTGTCACCAA
>NW_015568453.1:0-214 GCF_001515605.1 Sinocyclocheilus anshuiensis | reverse complement strand
GTGAGACTGTTGATATTTTAAAGGGGTCATGAATTAAGAAATCAAAGAAATCATTGAGCTATAAAATCATACTGTAAGCTTCAAAACTCAAAACATTCTTGTTAGTCCAAAAGTATTGAAACCAAGCTACTAAAACACACATTCTCTACATTCAGGTTTTTATAACATAATAGAAGGCTGCCTACACAGATGCAGATCAATGCTTTTTCATCAC
>NW_015568452.1:0-214 GCF_001515605.1 Sinocyclocheilus anshuiensis | reverse complement strand
TTGAAATTAACTTTTTCACTCACCAGCCAATTTGGCTACTAAATTGTTAAGTTACCGGCCATTCATAACTTCTACTAGCCAAAGAAAAAAAAGAAAAAATACAGAAATAAACTAACAGCTTGAGGCCGTCTACACTGGACGTGACAAAGCGACTGTTGCAAATCATATCGTGTCAGTACTAGGGGTGTGCGATATTGACCAAAAATAATATCTC
>NW_015568451.1:0-214 GCF_001515605.1 Sinocyclocheilus anshuiensis | reverse complement strand
TTGGGTGTTTGGCCATAAAAACTTCATCTTCTTGGTCTTTGACATAATTTTTCTAATAAAATCACATAAAACACATTCATATAAAATTCAAATTATGTCTGAGATAAGGACTGTCCATTTTACACAGAAAGTAATGAGCCAAATAATTTTACAATAGGAATTAAAAATAAAAAAAACTCTTGTAAGAGTGTATATGATAATCCATGCAGGTTTA
>NW_015568450.1:0-214 GCF_001515605.1 Sinocyclocheilus anshuiensis | reverse complement strand
TCCATACACACACTTACACAGTTGAATACACAAAGAGCCACATACATTTACACACTTACACAGTTGAATACACAAAGAGCCACATACATTTGGACATATATATATATATATATATATATGTCCAAATGTATGTGGCTCTTTGTGTATTCAACTGTGTAAGTGTGTAAATGTATGTGGCTCTTTGTGTATTCAACTGTGTAAGTGTGTGTATGGA
>NW_015568449.1:0-214 GCF_001515605.1 Sinocyclocheilus anshuiensis | reverse complement strand
CATGGGATGACGAGGACAATTAACAAGACACACCTGAACCAAATGGCACAATCAAACATGAGGGAAAACTAGGTCACGGAGCACATGATGGATGAAAACACAACAAAAACAGTCCAGGGGTGTGACAGATCACCCCGCCCCTCCCGGAAGGCGCAACCTCTCGCCGCACAAACAACAAAGGGAGGGACGGAGGGGGACTTAGGAGGAGGACAAA
>NW_015568448.1:0-214 GCF_001515605.1 Sinocyclocheilus anshuiensis | reverse complement strand
TTGCAATGCCTCCAGATATAGCTAAACACAAATATCATCATATTTATTGATTATTTACATTTAGTCTCTCCCTGACACTGACTTGCTCCAAAAGCTCAACAAATAGTGTGCAGGTGCTCTTGCTCCATGGCAATTTGAGAAGCCATTATTACAATGTCACAACTTCCTTAGACAATCAATTCTAATTCCCTTTGTGGCTATCTCACTCTGCCAT
>NW_015568447.1:0-214 GCF_001515605.1 Sinocyclocheilus anshuiensis | reverse complement strand
AGGCCATACTGGATTAACACCATGCATCTCCTGTCAGCGGGAAAGGATTGTTTTCCCCATGCCGCGCCCCCAGCTATCACATGACCCCGACCAAGTCCATAATTGACACCCTCTCATTAGCATGTTGCTCAGAGGAAAAATAAATGTGGAACTACATTCAGAAATAAACGAGTGATCAAAGGAAAATAAATAGGATGAGTTTAGCATTTCCTTA
>NW_015568446.1:0-214 GCF_001515605.1 Sinocyclocheilus anshuiensis | reverse complement strand
GTGGGTCTTGTACACAGACTTCACCTGGCTCTGTCGTGGGTTCAGGCGCATGGGGGCGGCTCTGTAAATGCCTGATGAGAATAACAGACATGCTGGTTAAGACTTTTCACAATACCAATTATATTATAATACATAAAAAAAAAACTTCAATTGACATCAAAGCTTTTAAAATATTTCATTCAAAATTCTCTTAATAAAGTAATTAGATAAAAAA
>NW_015568445.1:0-214 GCF_001515605.1 Sinocyclocheilus anshuiensis | reverse complement strand
CCTGGCCAGTGTGTTCTGCTGCATCTCTTGAGAAGAAGATCAATACGTTTAAACGGATGATCTGGGCTGCATCTCTTGCCTCTGCTGGTGTAGCGGTTATCCCTGTGCCTGGCCTATCAGCAGCATGTGATGTAGGCATGGTCGTGCTTTTCCTCACAAGGTGCTACTATGCATTTGGTTTGGATGATAGATCACTGACAAGGCTTTCAGAAAA
>NW_015568444.1:0-214 GCF_001515605.1 Sinocyclocheilus anshuiensis | reverse complement strand
GGTGTAAGGCTTCTCTCCAGTGTGAACTCTCATGTGCACTTTAAGGTTTCCATGTTGATCGAAACTCTTTCCACATTGAGGGCAGGTGTGAGGCTTGTCTCCAGTGTGAACTCTCATGTGCCTGTTAAGGACTCCTTTTCTATTGAAACTTTTTCCACACTGTTGGCAGGGGAATGTCTTACCTCCAGTGTGAATTCTCATGTGGACTTTAAGG
>NW_015568443.1:0-214 GCF_001515605.1 Sinocyclocheilus anshuiensis | reverse complement strand
GTCGCATATGCGAGTGATTTACTCGCAATGTAGAGGGTTGTGTATATATATATATATATATATATATATATATTCCATAACTTATCAGTAGTTATGAAGTAAACTAGTTACTTTACTTTACTTTGCTTTTTTACTTTTAGTCATTTAGCAGACGCTTTTATGCAAAGCGACTTACAAATAAGAAAAAGTAATTAAAACTAAAAGTTAAAACTCT
>NW_015568442.1:0-214 GCF_001515605.1 Sinocyclocheilus anshuiensis | reverse complement strand
CTTCAAGACAAATGGATTACGCAAGGTTCCAAGTACAAAGAAGACCATAACGTATATTTTCCTCCTTTCAGCTTCTTTGTTGAATATGTTTGTAGACAAGCAAAAACTAGAAACGACCCTAGCTTTGCCTTTGCTTCAACTGGCTACTCGAACAACACAAAATTCGACAGAGCTGCCAGGTCGAGTAACAGAACTTCCGTCTTTGTCAAGAAAA
>NW_015568441.1:0-214 GCF_001515605.1 Sinocyclocheilus anshuiensis | reverse complement strand
AAAACGCATAAATACTCAGTACATATCAAATGATCTGTAATAACAAAGCAATAGTGACCATGTAATAAAAACAGTTACTCATACTTGTGTGGTGCGACATTAATGTCGGATCCGATATAATCAGCACAGCATCGTCTTTTAGTTTCAGTCTTTCTGAAAATCCTGCATCAAATTGTGCCTTGTTTGTAAACAAATCCACAGTAAAATGAAGTGA
>NW_015568440.1:0-214 GCF_001515605.1 Sinocyclocheilus anshuiensis | reverse complement strand
GAGAATCGAAAAATGCTACAAAAACTCCCTGATTGGGTGACATCTAGTTGGAATCGTCATGTTACAATGCAGTTGAAACAATCGGAGGAGTACTCTAATTTCAAGGAATTTGCTGAATTTCTGGCACAAGAAGCAGAAATAGCATGCAACCCTGTAACATCCTTTCACTCCTTGAAGCTCACTGAAGAAAGGCCATCTAGAGAAGTTAAGCGCT
>NW_015568439.1:0-214 GCF_001515605.1 Sinocyclocheilus anshuiensis | reverse complement strand
GAGAATCGAAAAATGCTACAAAAACTCCCTGATTGGGTGACATCTCATTGGAATCGTCATGTTACAATGCAGTTGAAACAATCGGAGGAGTACCCTAATTTCAAGGAATTTGCTGAATTTCTGGCACAAGAAGCAGAAATAGCATGCAACCCTGTAACATCCTTTCACACCTTGAAGCTCACTGAAGAAAGGCCATCTAGAGAAGTTAAGCGCT
>NW_015568438.1:0-214 GCF_001515605.1 Sinocyclocheilus anshuiensis | reverse complement strand
GGTATCGGCAGATACTGCTTTCTGTGATCGGTGATCGGCCTCAAACATCCTGATCGGAGCACCCCTATTTTGCACATGATAGGACAGAACAAGAAAGGCTATTAATAATTTCATGTATTGTACAGTAATTGAGGCAGCAACGTATGATAGATAGGGCTCATGAGTCCTGTCTATCATATGTTGCTGTCTCATTACTGCTGTACATTTAAAAGAA
>NW_015568437.1:0-214 GCF_001515605.1 Sinocyclocheilus anshuiensis | reverse complement strand
GTGTCAAAGCAGATTTACAGTGTTAAACAGGCAAACAGTGTGTGTCGATAATGCAAGAGGACAATAGCAAACAGTAAATTTTTCAGTGAAAGTCAGTTCATCATTGATTCCGTGATGTCATCATCCAACTCAGTTCAGTTCTCTTCAAATAGTGTCTGTGCAATCAGGCGGACAATATTGCCAGAAATAAAGTGTCCCAAACTAAGCAAGCCAG
>NW_015568436.1:0-214 GCF_001515605.1 Sinocyclocheilus anshuiensis | reverse complement strand
TGTTAATCCATTACCATGCTACTTGCCAAGAAAACAGCAGATTTTTACTGTAATTACCGTGACATTTTAGACATGACATTCAATGGATATGGTTTTGAATGAGATTTTTCTTATTTTGAATTCTAGACACATGAGAATATTTTTTATTGCGTGTGGTATATTTTAATAATTTATCATAATGAATTTAAATAGAGATTTTCTATTTATATTTATT
>NW_015568435.1:0-214 GCF_001515605.1 Sinocyclocheilus anshuiensis | reverse complement strand
AATAGACTCTAAGAAAAGTCTGTAAAATGGGGTCCAAAGTACTGTGTTAATATGAAGGAATTTTCAATATAGATTTTTCACAGATGTTTTACCTGTTTTTTTTTTGTATTGTGTTGTATTTTAGGGTTAAGTGAAATGTCCGAAAACTTATGGCAGAAAATAACCATACACTTTTTTCTACAGACAGTGTAAATAATAATTAAATAATCTTAAA
>NW_015568434.1:0-214 GCF_001515605.1 Sinocyclocheilus anshuiensis | reverse complement strand
TGATGTTCTCTAATCAGAACATGCAAATTATGCTTTAGGTCTCTGAATCTTTCAATCCTGGTGTAGGTTCCTGGAAAGCTGCTTGGACCTTCTGAGAAATCACAAGCGCAGTAAAATCATGTGGAAGGTGTATCTTAGCCAGAGTCCCCTGAAGTGTCCATGTGGTTGGCAACATACCAACTTTCAGTTGTTTGAAGACTTCTATGAATGAGAA
>NW_015568433.1:0-214 GCF_001515605.1 Sinocyclocheilus anshuiensis | reverse complement strand
CTGTTATTTGCTATTATTGCAGCAACATTAAAGAACTGCATTAATCATTGGCAAGATTTTAGAAAGGTTGCATTACCTACAATCATTGACTAAAACCTTGACGATGTAAAAAGCTTTTTGGCTATTGGCTGAAACTATTTACTGTTTTCTTTAGAAAGAGCCTCTAACGCTAGCATTCTCTATTATTTTTCTATTCTTTTGACTTGTTTTATTT
>NW_015568432.1:0-214 GCF_001515605.1 Sinocyclocheilus anshuiensis | reverse complement strand
TGAGCTCCTCAAAGCTACTGAGGCAAATCTGAAGAATGCGAAATCGTTCGTGAATGAGATCACAGATAGAGGAGGTGAGTTACAGCACTAATGCTACATAAGGAGTAAAAAAGTTGTACCTCACAGTGACACAACTATGTTTGGTCTTCCTTTAGCCACGGACATAAACGCTGCAGTTCTAGCAGGAGTGGACATGATCAATCGACATCCACGA
>NW_015568431.1:0-214 GCF_001515605.1 Sinocyclocheilus anshuiensis | reverse complement strand
TTTCTACCTCAGGCTATCGGCGCGGTGTAACACAACAGGTGTGCGACATGTAGCAACCTTGTGCCCAACTCAAACATCACATCTTGCACATCAGATTTATTGCTGTTGCCTCCTTTCTTTGGCATAAACAACTCATTTGGACAGCCAGCATGTTGTAAACAATGCAGGCCTGGAGGCAATATATCAGTGCAGTCCAGAGATTTATACGTGTGAA
>NW_015568430.1:0-214 GCF_001515605.1 Sinocyclocheilus anshuiensis | reverse complement strand
GTGCGTGCGTGCGTGCGTGTGTGTGTGTGAGAAATTAATACTTTAATTCAGCAAGGAATTGTCAAAAGTGACAATGTGATGTTGATAATGCTACAAAACATTTCTGTTCCATATAAATGCTGTTCTTTTTAATTTTCTATTCAACAGTCTTGGAGAGAGAGAAAAAAATGAATGTTTCTTGAGCACCGAATCAGCATATTAGAATGATTTCTGA
>NW_015568429.1:0-214 GCF_001515605.1 Sinocyclocheilus anshuiensis | reverse complement strand
GTGGAGGTAGGGGATAGTGCGTTGACCACCAAAGTGAATGAGCCAAGTTTCCTTCTCTCCTTTGACTGTGGACTATTTAGTGTCACATTTTGGGTTGAAGGAACGGGGGTTTGATTCTAGACAGACACGGGCGATTGAGGAGTTATTACATCGTAATGCGTCTGTGTTCAGTAAAGGGGATACTGATCTGGGGAGAACTCATCTTGCTTTGCAT
>NW_015568428.1:0-214 GCF_001515605.1 Sinocyclocheilus anshuiensis | reverse complement strand
CCCTGTATCACATTATCATTATCAAAATATTGCACTTGGATGCATGATATGTGCTAGAAAAACAGTGAGCTGCAGCAGCTATCTCTAAAATCAGTCTCATGCCTTGTGGTTAGAGGTGCTCTAGGATTCTAATTGTGCACTTCTTGTATTCACTCACAATCATAAAAGCGTATTTTGGCAGGGCATTTGTTATACTTCACCACAAAATGCATAA
>NW_015568427.1:0-214 GCF_001515605.1 Sinocyclocheilus anshuiensis | reverse complement strand
CAAGAGAACCAATTTCTCCCTCGGGCTGTTTTCCTGGTTGCATCTACACCGGCAGCAGGAACTCTGAAGCGGCCAATAGCAGGGTTGCCAACTCTCACGCATTTAGCGTGAGAAACACGCTTTCAGGCTCTGTCTCACGGTCTCATGCTGCCCAAATAAATCTCAAAATAAATCAATTTTGATGTTATGCTCCATTCGGTCTGTGCTGCACCTG
>NW_015568426.1:0-214 GCF_001515605.1 Sinocyclocheilus anshuiensis | reverse complement strand
GAAACAGCTAACCCCCTTGGCTCCAAACGTAGTATCCACAAAATTGGCTGTCTTTATTTTATTGTAAGAAACTTGCCCCCAAAATTTAACTCGGTTCTGATGAACATTTATCTGTTAGCACTTTTTCACACACAAGATGTAAGCAAGTACGGTTTTGATGTTATACTGGCACCATTGATAAATGATATAAAGATACTTGAAAGCCAAGGATTAA
>NW_015568425.1:0-214 GCF_001515605.1 Sinocyclocheilus anshuiensis | reverse complement strand
GATTGCAATGCGTGTGTAACGTGTGTTTGTAACACGTATGTAACGCGTGTGATTGCAATGCATGTGTGTTTGTAACACGTGTGTATGAAAAGTGTGATTGCAACATGTATAATTGTAACGCGTGTGTAACACGTGTGTATGTAACCTGTGATTGCAACACACATGTATGACGGTAACGCACGTGTGTGTTTGTAATGCACACGTTTGTAATGTG
>NW_015568424.1:0-214 GCF_001515605.1 Sinocyclocheilus anshuiensis | reverse complement strand
TGATGCTTGTGCAACTGGCGAGCTCATCGACGCCCTCCGTATCAATCTCCTCGTAGAAAGACAGGCGGAACGTCACGCCCTCTCCCCGGGGGGAAGGACCGCAGCGCGGACTTCCGAAACCCCGAGAGTGGGCGCCGGGTCTGGTGGTTAAGGAAGAAGATAGGGACTGGCCCGTCTACATTCCCTCCACTGGATCCATATGCGAAACCCACGA
>NW_015568423.1:0-214 GCF_001515605.1 Sinocyclocheilus anshuiensis | reverse complement strand
TTTAATTGGGGTTGGAGCTAAACTCTGCAGGACACTGGCCCTCCAAGAGCAGGACTGGATACCTAGATAATAGCATAAATGTATAATACACTGTGGATGGAAAGGGTTCAAAGTGGAGAACAAAGAAAAATTCCAGTGACAATGTGGCCCAGAAGAGTAGCTGAATCGGCTACACTCTGCTCAAAGGACAGACACACTTTTTTTTAACTTTACA
>NW_015568422.1:0-214 GCF_001515605.1 Sinocyclocheilus anshuiensis | reverse complement strand
GAAAAGTCTTCGTATTGGTGAAGAATTTAGGAATGGATTTTGGTGCATTTTTGAACATTGTTAGTAGGACGAGTGAAAGAATGAAAGGTGGAAGAAGTGAAAGAGAGAGAACACAAAGCTACAGATATGGCAGATGTCACACAAGATTTGATCTGTCACACTTACCGCCTGCTTCCCGTCAAACACCCTTTACCATCAAACTCAACGGATTTAA
>NW_015568421.1:0-214 GCF_001515605.1 Sinocyclocheilus anshuiensis | reverse complement strand
GAAATTGTGCGAATTCGTATCACGTGACCAATACCGATCACAACGGGACCTTTAGCTGTATTAAAAGAATAAGAAACTTTTTGCAGTAACGCGAAGCTTTGGATATTTGTACGTTTTGGGTTGATTATTACATTTTTTTGTTATGTAAGCTACGCGTGCTCAAAGTGCAGTGACCGCGGCTAAAGCCGTCGTCCCATTGTTTTGTCCAAAACGA
>NW_015568420.1:0-214 GCF_001515605.1 Sinocyclocheilus anshuiensis | reverse complement strand
GGGGGGATGTCTTCAAGTGCCCTTCAAGATTTCACTCCCCTCCTAGCAGACGGTCCGAGCAGTTGTGCTTCCGAATGACAATAGGAGAGAAGACTTGTTTAAAGAGAAGCGGTGATTAATGATTTTTCTGTATAATTCTCACATTTTTCTTTAGGCTTCTGTCTGCAAATAATGGTGGTGAACTTTTGAGGCCCTCAAAAGAAATCTGTTCACT
>NW_015568419.1:0-214 GCF_001515605.1 Sinocyclocheilus anshuiensis | reverse complement strand
AAGCGGATTGACTTTTTCCCTACACATACTGCTCTACAATGAATTTAGTATCATCAGTACATTAACAATGTGTAAACATATTTTCTTACATCACACATCTTGATTATCTCAGAAGTATCCTCTGAAAGGAAGCGTGGAAGGCTAAGTAAGGCAGCTTTTCTTCTGTTCAGATTTGTGTCCTACATACAATTATAAACAAGACTGAGTGACTCCA
>NW_015568418.1:0-214 GCF_001515605.1 Sinocyclocheilus anshuiensis | reverse complement strand
GGTTGTTGATGTTTGCCTGCCATTCTCGCTCTGTCTGCACAGCATGCGTGAATGTACTGATGACGTATCCTGTCTGCACAAATAGGGTGCGCAGAGGTATGCAAATACATATGTTGATAGGCAGGTAGGAAAGTTTCGAGCGTTTTGATTGGACAAACATTTCTTGGTACTACGCCTTCCACAGAATATATAAATACATATAAATACATTTAGA
>NW_015568417.1:0-214 GCF_001515605.1 Sinocyclocheilus anshuiensis | reverse complement strand
CATCCTTCACTGTAGTTAAATTTGATTTAACAAAATTTAAATGAAAACATTTTTTGCATTTCATTTGCAGGGCTCTGTAATTTTAGTATTTTTAGTTATATAGACCATTTCTTTTTCTGATTTTGTGGGGGGAAAAAAAGTGATCTGGACATGTTTTCGTGAGATTCGCCCTCTAAATGTCTTGAACTGCGACGGATCATGTTTTACTGTCAGA
>NW_015568416.1:0-214 GCF_001515605.1 Sinocyclocheilus anshuiensis | reverse complement strand
TTTTTTATTGCAGGACATCACTGGCAGGGATAACTGCAGGAGGGATAGGGCATGTTTCTCCGCTCCACCTACCTGTAATCCAGGTGCAGAGGGTTCCTGCTATTTTCTCTCCACAAGAGGAGTAAGCGGAAATGCAGATAATTTTACTTTTGAGCTCAGTGGCGAGACAGATGGTTACATTGGAGCTGGCCTCTCTCGAGACAGCAGTGTAAGA
>NW_015568415.1:0-214 GCF_001515605.1 Sinocyclocheilus anshuiensis | reverse complement strand
GTTTTTGCAGTTTATTTAGTGTGTTGCTATTCGGTTGCTAAGGTGTTTGAAGTTTATTTAGTGCGTTGCTCTGCGGTTGCTAAGGTGTTTGGAGGTTATTTAGTGCGTTGCTATGCAGTTGCTAAGGTTTTTGGAGTTTATTGAGTGTGTTTCATTGCAGTTGTGTTTGAAGTGGTTTTAGTTCTGTTGCTATGCAGTTGCTAAGTTGTTAGGA
>NW_015568414.1:0-214 GCF_001515605.1 Sinocyclocheilus anshuiensis | reverse complement strand
TTTTGTCATTGTTAATATGAATAAATCACCAGGAGACACGGTTTGTTCATGACAAGACATGCTTGCTTAGTTTTCACATGATGTAGTCAATAAGCATCTCACACTACTCTTGAAAACAATAACCTGCTTATTTTCTAACCGCTGTCTGTCAATTCTCACTCAATGTGAGGTCCTGCATGTCTGAAACTGCTTCTGTGAGTGCTTAACACCTAGA
>NW_015568413.1:0-214 GCF_001515605.1 Sinocyclocheilus anshuiensis | reverse complement strand
GGCGCTCGTATTATTGTAGTATTTTATTTTGAGGATTTTTAATAGGTCTGTCTGGTTTAACATAAAATCATTACTCTACTTTAGATACAGCACTTGGATCAATCCACCGCATTAAAAAAGTTCACTTCCCCCTACTGGCAGTAAGAGCTCAATGAACATTTTCAGTTTTTTCTCCAGATTGACTGATGAAAGCCGCTATGATGATTCTGGAGCA
>NW_015568412.1:0-214 GCF_001515605.1 Sinocyclocheilus anshuiensis | reverse complement strand
TATTATTTGATTCGCTCTTGTCGCTTATGACAGAACAGCTAATCAATCACGATGATCTTGTCTTCGGAACATATTATTTTATTCGCTTACCTCAGAAACAGTGAATCTCTTTAAAAACGGGCTGTTGTTCCCACTACATTGCTATGTTATATTTCGTAAAAGATTTACGCGCCAACTGGCGACTGACACTGTTACATATACTCGCCAACGCTGA
>NW_015568411.1:0-214 GCF_001515605.1 Sinocyclocheilus anshuiensis | reverse complement strand
AAAGGAAAAATTGAAATCGCATCATATGACCCCTTTAAGTGTACTTAATGTCTGCAATCATTCAGTCAGTGAAGACTGCACAAAACGTGCAGACTAATAAAAACATTATAAAATGTTACAAAATGATAGTTTAGGTATAGGTTTGTGCAATGCTTTAAATACATTTACCTTTTTTTTAAATATTCCATTAAACCTGCTGAGATACAAGGAGCGT
>NW_015568410.1:0-214 GCF_001515605.1 Sinocyclocheilus anshuiensis | reverse complement strand
GCTTTATCAATTAATGTAGGCATTATTAATTTACTTTATCTTTGTACATTTTTTTTGTTTGTTTTGTTTTTGCTACCATCATTTCTTATTAATCTGTTTTGTTTCGCAAATGATGGTGGTCCTTCATAGATGGAAAATTAAACCGTTATGCTTATAAAAGTCATGTTCAGTAATGATGTGTGCTTCACACTTGTTAAAATGTTTGTTTATTGGA
>NW_015568409.1:0-214 GCF_001515605.1 Sinocyclocheilus anshuiensis | reverse complement strand
GATCAGTGTGGTGTGTGTAATATTCACATATAAAAATTTAACGGCTAATTAAAAAAATATTTGTATAGTAAAATTCACTAAATCACAAGATCAATACATCCTATATTAAACCGCTTTGTTGAATTTAGCGCATCCTTGCGGAAATGCTGAATTAATTCACTACTAACAGCACTTAAAGAGCAGGTCATATGGTATTTTAAAGTGTCCTAATATT
>NW_015568408.1:0-214 GCF_001515605.1 Sinocyclocheilus anshuiensis | reverse complement strand
TGCATTTATTTGATTAAAAATACAGTAAAAAAAAACAATAATGTGAAATATTACAAATTAAAAGAACTGGTTTATATTAAAATGTAATTTATTTCTGTGATGGCAAAACTACAAGTTTGGGGTATTTTTAAAGTAGGGCTGCACGATATATCGTTTCAGCATCAATATCGCGATGTTTAGTATACTGATCGTTATATTTATACTGATTGTTTTC
>NW_015568407.1:0-214 GCF_001515605.1 Sinocyclocheilus anshuiensis | reverse complement strand
CATTCAGTATTGCAACAGACAGAGCTGAAAATGAGCACATTTATGGCCTTAAATTTCCATGATGTGGAAAATGAGGACGCAGTCGTGAAATCATAAAAATGGAATTTACAGTATAAAACGGAATGTCACGGAATTTGCCAAATTTGAATTAATAAATCAAAATGAGGGCTGTACACGTAATCAGATTATTATGAATATTAAAGTGCAAAAGACT
>NW_015568406.1:0-214 GCF_001515605.1 Sinocyclocheilus anshuiensis | reverse complement strand
TGTGCAGTGCTTTTATGATTTGCATGCCTTTCACTTGCTTTTATTCTTTTTATATCCTATACATGCTATACTATATTTTTTAGGGCTGTGAATCTTTGGGTAGACTTCGATTCGATTCACAGGTTTTCAATTCGATTCAAGAACGATTTTTGCAAATTCAGAACAACAATCGATTCACAATTAAATTAAATTCGATTCGATTAACGATTTGATT
>NW_015568405.1:0-214 GCF_001515605.1 Sinocyclocheilus anshuiensis | reverse complement strand
TCCTACTGCAGAAAACATCCCCCAAACCATGACACTTCCTCCTCCTCCTTTCACTTTCACTGTTTCCCATCAGACCCAAATAAATTAAACTTGCTCTCATTACTAAAGTGAACCTTGGTCCAGTTCTCCTCTCTCCACACAAATGCTCCTCAGCAAAGTTGAGTCTAGCTTTTTGATTCTTTCTGCTGATGAGAGGCTTGGTCACTGCAGAGTG
>NW_015568404.1:0-214 GCF_001515605.1 Sinocyclocheilus anshuiensis | reverse complement strand
TTATACAGGGACTTATAGAAATCAGCAAACTTTTCAGCAATCTCTTGGGGTTTTGTGAGGAGAGTAGATGAATTCTTAGATTTTAGCTTTGATACTATGTTGGTGGTTTGTTGTTTCTTTAGGCGGAGAGCTAACAGTCTGCTAGCTCTGTTACCATATTCACAGTATTTTTGACAAATCTTAGCCTACCTTCCATTACATTGGAAAGTAATGT
>NW_015568403.1:0-214 GCF_001515605.1 Sinocyclocheilus anshuiensis | reverse complement strand
TTTTCATACTAAATATCTCAACACACATAATTGGATATGACATTATAAGCGCGACTTGTGTAGATTCATTTAGCAAAAAAGGCTTGCCTGCTTTCTTTGGCGTATATTTGTATAATTTTAGGCTACTATCTAATCAATCTCAGCATGCGTTAATTTTGTGTGTAAAATACAGTGAGTAGCTATACTAAGTCATGAGTAAACCTAAATGAAAGGA
>NW_015568402.1:0-214 GCF_001515605.1 Sinocyclocheilus anshuiensis | reverse complement strand
GTACGGCCAAACTGTTCTCGTTGCTTAACCATTCCATTCTGTTCCAATCCGGCCCAAGCCAATAATTTATGGTTTATTTTTTGTTAACAGAGCTCTTTGGAATGCAATACAAATGTGTCAGTAGTTGCCTTAGTAACGCAAGAGTAAAGATACGGTACCAGATGTAAATAGCACTCATGTAATGAAGGATGAAATATTTATTTAAATTTTACTA
>NW_015568401.1:0-214 GCF_001515605.1 Sinocyclocheilus anshuiensis | reverse complement strand
GTACGGCCAAACTGTTCTCGTTGCTTAACCATTCCATTCTGTTCCGATCCGGCCCAAGCCAATAATTTATGGTTTATTTTTTGTTAACAGAGCTCTTTGGAATGCAATACAAATGTGTCAGTCGTTGCCTTAGTAACGCAAGAGTAAAGATACGGTACCAGATGTAAACAGCACTCATGTAATGAAGGATGAAATATTTATTTAAATTTTACTA
>NW_015568400.1:0-214 GCF_001515605.1 Sinocyclocheilus anshuiensis | reverse complement strand
CTTAGATGTTTTGTTAGTACGTGAACGTTATCTTACACATTTTATTGTTTCCCAAGTCAGAAGAGCGCACACACAGCCTGTGTCTGTGAATACTTCTCATACTTGCTCCTCTCTGCCCCACGTGGCGTGAATCCCGCATCACGGACGAGCCGTTCATGCTTGCCGCACACACAGCCTGTCTCATAATGCTCGTTTATACTCGCACCCGGCTCCG
>NW_015568399.1:0-214 GCF_001515605.1 Sinocyclocheilus anshuiensis | reverse complement strand
GGTTGCAATGGTTTTTAAACAATCACTTAATATTCAATCAGTTTCAGTTCGAACTTTTTCATCGTTTGAAGTACAGTGTGTAGCATTACAGTCTATTTCATCCCTGCTGTTCTGTGCTCTCATCTATAGGCCACCTAAGGTTGGAAGTACTTTTACTTGTGAGTTTTCAGAATTTTTAACTTCTGTTGCCCCGTTGTATGATCGTATGTTGCTA
>NW_015568398.1:0-214 GCF_001515605.1 Sinocyclocheilus anshuiensis | reverse complement strand
TGTGTGTGTGTGTAAGAGAGAGAGAGAGAGTGTGTGTGCGTGTAAGAGAGAGTGTGTGTGTGTGTGTGTGTGAGAGTGAGTGTATGTGCGTGAGTAAGAGAGTGTGTGTGTGTGTGAGTGTGTGTGAGAGTATGAGTGTGTGTGTGTGAGTGAGAGTGAGAATGTGAGTGTAAAAGACTGTGTGTGAGTGAGTGTGTGTGTGTGTGTGTGTGTG
>NW_015568397.1:0-214 GCF_001515605.1 Sinocyclocheilus anshuiensis | reverse complement strand
CATTTAGGGGACGTCCTGGGGACCTTTTTTTGTTAGCTGGGAAGTTACGCCACTGATTTCAGTAATGCGTATGAATGAATTTCACTAAGGTTGGTCAATGTTTTTCATTTCACTAGTGTTTGTAAGATGTATTTCAGTAATGCATATTAATTAATTTCACTAAGGTTGGTCAATGTTTTTCGTTTCACTAGTGTTTGTAAGAGGCTTTTCAATA
>NW_015568396.1:0-214 GCF_001515605.1 Sinocyclocheilus anshuiensis | reverse complement strand
TGATGTGTTTTCGTTGTTCGCAATCCAGAAGTGAGATCTCTCTTGCACTTTAGGGCTGTGAGATTAATCTAATTTTATTCCTGATTTTGAGTTTGGTTCCATAGATTTTGAAAACAAGATATGTGTCTTGAGGACTTTACGGCCACCGCATGTGTGTCTGTTAAGTCCACATGACCGTAGTAATCCATTATTATAAGTTTACACCACTGATCTA
>NW_015568395.1:0-214 GCF_001515605.1 Sinocyclocheilus anshuiensis | reverse complement strand
GGCCTTTTCCAGTTTTGAAGCTCAGCTTCTTCAATTAGACTGGAACCGTCCTGCTCATGCTACTAAGGATTTTATACAGCAATTCACTGAACTTATTGGCAATATTGTCACTAATTATGATCGCTTTCTACTGGTGGGCAATTTTAATATCCATGTCTGCTGTACGTCTAACCCCCTATCGCATGATTTTCTTAATCTTATTGATGCTTTTAAT
>NW_015568394.1:0-214 GCF_001515605.1 Sinocyclocheilus anshuiensis | reverse complement strand
GGGGTAGGGGAAAGGGGAAGGGCTAAGGGGTATAATTGGGATTGGGCCTAAGTCTATTTTTAACAGTTTGAAGGTTGAACCGTTCATTTTGCTATCCAAACGTAAATAAACAAATAAATAAATTCATTAATCAAAAAATATATTATATTCAGTGTTGTTATTGTTAATTAGTGCTATTAAAAATATTGTATATAATTGAAATAAAGCTGAAATA
>NW_015568393.1:0-214 GCF_001515605.1 Sinocyclocheilus anshuiensis | reverse complement strand
TTTGTGTTCATAACATTGGGCTGAAAAAAAATCTATTTATTTTTTTGCTTAAATATATATGAATTCAAAGTTAATTACACTTTTTAAAATATAGTTAATGTGATGATGGTCTATTATTATAAATATTTTCTATTTTAGATTTTGCATTTTAAAAAGCTATGAAGAATTTAATTACTCTTATGTGTTATTACTCTTATTTTTGAGGAAAGTAGAG
>NW_015568392.1:0-214 GCF_001515605.1 Sinocyclocheilus anshuiensis | reverse complement strand
GATTTCTTACTATCCATGAATCAATGTTTTTAACAAAAATATTAATGTCATTAATTAAAAATAATAATAATATAAACTTTACTAATTTGGTCATTATCTCACAGTTTAACAAAAACATGAAAATCATTATTTTGTTCCTCAAATTTTTATATTGGTGGATTAATACAATAACTTTTCTATACATGTTCTTACAAATGTACTCAAAACATAAATA
>NW_015568391.1:0-214 GCF_001515605.1 Sinocyclocheilus anshuiensis | reverse complement strand
AAATCGAAGAACAACTGATTGATTTATAATTCATAGAAAATATGAGTACACTACCATTAAAATGTTTTGGATTGGTATTTTTTAAAAATTAAAAAAATATTTTTTTTTTAAAGACTCTTGTGCTCATTAACGTTGCATTTATTTGACCATATAAAATTAAAATACAGTAAAAAAAAAAAAGTATTATTATGAAATATTATTACAATTTTAAATA
>NW_015568390.1:0-214 GCF_001515605.1 Sinocyclocheilus anshuiensis | reverse complement strand
GACAGTATTAGACGCGAAATCAATCAGACGTGAAAGACAACTTAGACCAATAATCAGGCGCTTTTTGACAGGCTCAGAAAAAGCGCATGCAGAACAGCACGGGTATTGCTTTAAAGCAGATGGAAATAATGTAGTTTTGTGATTGTTTAATGTAGTAATGTAGTTTTGTGACTCATATATGTCGCACTGTACAGCCCTGATATATATATATATA
>NW_015568389.1:0-214 GCF_001515605.1 Sinocyclocheilus anshuiensis | reverse complement strand
TTACCACAGTTGTTTGATGAACTTGTGAAAAAACGGAGCGAGAGACTAAATAAACGGAGCGAGAGAGAGAGAGAGAGAAAAAAGAAAACAGCAATAGGCGCAAACGGAAACGCTAATGACAAGCTAACTGGTTAACGAATGCTAACGCGCTGCACTTGCGATTTTAGATTAAAAGTGAACGATCAAATTAATCAGATTAGGTTGAAAGATAATA
>NW_015568388.1:0-214 GCF_001515605.1 Sinocyclocheilus anshuiensis | reverse complement strand
TTCTTCCAGCTGCACTCCATTTTCCAGGCTGCTCTCTTTAAGGCGCGAGTGTGCTCATTATACCATGGTGTCTGACTGTTGGTGTTGGTGTCTGAAAGGAGCAACCATATCTAAAGTGCTAGAAAAGAGAGAGTTAATAGTTTCTGTCACACCATCAAGTTTTTTTGATGTATTGGATATGCTGAGGAATTGAGACAAGTCAGGAAGATTATTT
>NW_015568387.1:0-214 GCF_001515605.1 Sinocyclocheilus anshuiensis | reverse complement strand
TGTGTCTCTACATACCATCACACTGACTTTATCAACATCAGCAGACGCTCTGTTAATGCATCTCAGGAGTTCAGCTCATAAAGCTCCGATATCACATTGATAACGCCGATGGACAGAGAAATATTTACACAAACTTTATAGTGCATTCACGTCATGCTGGAATTAAACCGTGTTTCCCAATAAACCACTTCATGTCTTTGTCAAACTGGTAGTT
>NW_015568386.1:0-214 GCF_001515605.1 Sinocyclocheilus anshuiensis | reverse complement strand
GTCGGTGCCTAAAAAGTATCGAACTCGATACCCAGCCCTAGTCAATACTCAGCTCAAGTAAGATTAATGTTGATTTAATCCAGTTTAATAGCAGTGTCAATGTAGTAAAATTCATTTATGAAACGAATTTGCTCTACAGAGGACAATAGTGTCATTATTCAGATCAATTCAGTTCATTGTTGATTTTTCCAGTTTAATAAGTTTATCAATTATA
>NW_015568385.1:0-214 GCF_001515605.1 Sinocyclocheilus anshuiensis | reverse complement strand
TCAGAGAAGTGCCCTCTCATTTTTCAGTGTCAGCCGAAGCAGAGAATTTCTCATCCTACCTTGTCTGGTGAGAACAGCAGGCTACATAGTGCGGTGTCTATTGAACTGGATAGTTGTGCAGCATTAGAAAATTGGGTTGAAGTTCCTTCTGAGCTGTGCCAAATAGTTTTTGCTTTTGGAAAACTTTTAGAAAGTGTTATTTATATATATATAT
>NW_015568384.1:0-214 GCF_001515605.1 Sinocyclocheilus anshuiensis | reverse complement strand
AAATCAGCAATGTCGTACAGAGGAAGAACAATTATAATAAATAATCTGGTTGCGTCTTTTTTTGTGGCATCGGTTGGCTTGTGTTGATCCACCAACCTATTTATTGGCAAAGATGCAATCAATTTTAATAGATTTTTTCTGGGAAAAGTTTCATTGGGTAATACATAACATTTTGTATTTACCAAAAGAGGAAGGTGGACAAGGACTGGTCCAT
>NW_015568383.1:0-214 GCF_001515605.1 Sinocyclocheilus anshuiensis | reverse complement strand
TGCTTTTATAGAGGTGCTCAGATTTGCTGATGATCAGTTAATCAAAGGTATTTGATTAGCAGGGCCTGACTGTTACTTACCTTCTTAATTCCTATGTTAACAGTAGGTGTCTTTAGAATGTCACCCATAGCTTTTCCGTTTTGGCTTTATTTTTGTTATATAATAAATGGACACAGTGTGATATGACATGTGTTGTTGTTCATCTGAGGCTTTG
>NW_015568382.1:0-214 GCF_001515605.1 Sinocyclocheilus anshuiensis | reverse complement strand
GACCAGTCTAGAGAGAGATGGATATTGCTTTATGACAGATACAGATTATTTTTGTTTTACTTTCAGATAACTGATATGCAGAACCGTTTTTATTTTTATTTATGCTTTCAACATCACAATTAAATTAGGCATAAAGGCTGATTTATACTTCTGCGTCGGACCTACGCCATAGCTTACACATAGACGCACACCCATACGCCGTAGCCTGACGTGC
>NW_015568381.1:0-214 GCF_001515605.1 Sinocyclocheilus anshuiensis | reverse complement strand
GATTATTTTCCAAAATCGTTCAGCCCTAATCAAAACCAACGCATCTTCAGTCTCTGTCATCAGGAATGAGATTCATGACAACTAGAGCTAAAACAAGACAAAAGGAACAGATTCTGCCCCTTCTAAACACACCTCTGTACTCTGGAAACACCTGACCCATACTGAACATACGCCACACACTGACATTTAATTATTCTGATCTATTTTATACTTA
>NW_015568380.1:0-214 GCF_001515605.1 Sinocyclocheilus anshuiensis | reverse complement strand
TTGAACCAGTTTGGCAGTTCCTATGATGTCAGGCATCTCATTGCCCCTCCATCTGTTAAGTCCAGAAAGTACGTCAAGGAACTGCTCAGCATCACAATCTTTCGTTGATTCGGGCCTATTTACAACACGCCAGTATGTGGGGTTCTGCTTAACCAGGCTCAAGATGAACTTAAGAACGTTGGTGCCCAGTATCAACTCATCTCGTTGTCCTGTA
>NW_015568379.1:0-214 GCF_001515605.1 Sinocyclocheilus anshuiensis | reverse complement strand
CGCGCTTTATGTTTCTCTATGGTCTAACGTTACACAGGCCCGTAACCAGCTATGAGGTCACCGAAGCCAGGTGTTGTGCCGAATTCCGGCTCCCTGCCAGGACCTGACTCCCCTCGCGTGCACGCGCATGACGTCATACGATGCCGACTGTTGCGAAAATAGACAGGCGTAAGTAATACATTGCAATTTGTGTATTGGACAGTTTGATCGTGTA
>NW_015568378.1:0-214 GCF_001515605.1 Sinocyclocheilus anshuiensis | reverse complement strand
CCTACTGGCTTCTTTGGCCCACCCCTCAAAGAACAGATGGGTAAGTGATTTTGCTATGTTGTGGAGACTTTTTTTGTTTTTGCCCTTGTAGTAGAAAAAAAATATCTACAACATAAAGTCACATTGTATGGACTCAATTCAAATTCTTCTTAGGTTTTTTTATTTAGAGCAATCTTAGAAGAGATTCTTGGGAATACAAAAAAGCAACTTTATT
>NW_015568377.1:0-214 GCF_001515605.1 Sinocyclocheilus anshuiensis | reverse complement strand
TCGCTTTGGATAAAAGCGTCTGCTAAATGCATAAATGTAAATGTTTTATGAAACAAATATGCATATGAAACTACTATTTATTACAAACTATTATTGTATTGTTTTATATACCACATTTGTGTCAAATAAATATATATAAAAAAAAGATTTATCTTAATGTCACCTCCTCAGTTTAGAACAGGGGTGCCCAAACTCGGTCCTGGAGGGCCGGTGT
>NW_015568376.1:0-214 GCF_001515605.1 Sinocyclocheilus anshuiensis | reverse complement strand
GGAAATGCATTATCATATGCATGTAACAGACATGAGTGTGTGTGCGTGCGTTTGTAGGTCATATTTAAAATGTAATTTTTTGGGGGGGCTCAGAGAACCCCATTATGAAAATCACTTTTAACAAGTTTCAAAAATGTTGTAGATGGAATTAAGAGCCAGTGTGCTTTCTGAAAGATGAATATACATATATATATATATATATATATATATATAT
>NW_015568375.1:0-214 GCF_001515605.1 Sinocyclocheilus anshuiensis | reverse complement strand
TTTTTTTTTTTTTTTTTTTTACAAATACAGTGAAAACAGTTAAAATGGGAAATATTATTACAATTTAAGATAACTTGTTTATATTTTAAAATGTAATTTATTCCTGTGATGACAAGGCAAAATTTTCTGTGTCACATGATCCTTCATAAATCACTTTAATATGCTGATTGCTGCTTAGTTAGTAAATTTTAAAAACATTAAAAAACCTTAATTA
>NW_015568374.1:0-214 GCF_001515605.1 Sinocyclocheilus anshuiensis | reverse complement strand
TCAGTGATTGGTTTGAAATCTTACAGACTCTAAACCAATGGGCAACTTGCACGCTCTTTTAAAAACAGTAGAGCGGGGCTCACGGAATTATTAATATTTTTCTGTAGTTAAAGTAATTGTTATTTTATTATAACCAATAATGAGTGGAAGAGGTAAAACCGGCGGCAAGGCGAGAGCGAAGGCCAAGAGTCGCTCCTCCAGAGCAGGACTGCAG
>NW_015568373.1:0-214 GCF_001515605.1 Sinocyclocheilus anshuiensis | reverse complement strand
GAAGAGCTTTTGCACATGATCTTCAGGTCATTCTGCAAAGCATCCTTTACAATCTGACAATAGAGATAAAAAAGATTTTAGTAAAAATGACCACAAATTACAAAAGCGATTTAAAAAAAAAAAAGAATGATGTTATCTCACCTCTCCTGCTTTCCTGGCCAGTGTCACAGCATGGTCCATGGCATCCTGCCAAAGGTCAGGCATTGTGCCTTTA
>NW_015568372.1:0-214 GCF_001515605.1 Sinocyclocheilus anshuiensis | reverse complement strand
TTACATTTAATAATAGGCTACTTTTTTAATTTTTTTTATTTACATATTTGCATGTACTTTAAATTCCATTCAAGTATTATACTTTTTATTAATATCATTTTAAAAAATGAATATATGCTACAATATAGTTTTTATATTTAGTTAATGATATTGTAGTTAATTGATATCTCCTGACCTAGGGCTGGACAATAATTCAATATCAATATGTATCGCG
>NW_015568371.1:0-214 GCF_001515605.1 Sinocyclocheilus anshuiensis | reverse complement strand
GATATGGGTGACTAAACATCAGAGAGATAGAACTCGCTCTCTGACCGGCAATCAGACATATCAATGACAAGGCTAAATCCCATCTCCCTTACTCTATTTCTCTTTCCGTCTCACTTCTCTATTCTTCTTTAAAGCAGCAGTTCACCCAAAGGAAGAAAGAATAACTAAATATAGACTATTATAGGTATATAAATATAATACATTTGTTTATTTA
>NW_015568370.1:0-214 GCF_001515605.1 Sinocyclocheilus anshuiensis | reverse complement strand
GCGCGTTAAATATCGCATGCGATTTATCGTGCAGCCCTAGTACCAAGGGTATCTACATTTTTTTAAAAGTATCATTTGTGTAAATGTAATTATTTTGTCTTGTGGAATATAAATGCTAAATATCTAACAGATGAGTGAGGAGAATTTACGAGCAGCTGGGAATTGAATAAAATGGTTGTGATTCACTTTAGTTTGTTGGAATTTCATCAATTCG
>NW_015568369.1:0-214 GCF_001515605.1 Sinocyclocheilus anshuiensis | reverse complement strand
TTTAAATTTCACCAAGCTGATTACTCACTAAAAACTCCCACAGATGGAAGCATTGTCTCCTCTTTCGTGACTTTCCCCATTTCATTCTCAATTACCCCCCACCAAACTCACCACACACTTTAGGGGGTCTGTTAAAATTCAATGGGTTCAGGGAAAGCAAGAGAGATGTAGACTCCCGCTGTAACTTTACTTTCTGTTGGACAATGTTTTTTTA
>NW_015568368.1:0-214 GCF_001515605.1 Sinocyclocheilus anshuiensis | reverse complement strand
TATGTATGATTTTTCATATATTTATATTTTCATACATTTATTAATATGCATATTTCATATGTATTGAATATATATATATATTCGATACATATGAAATATGTATATATTATATAGTATTATATATTATATATCACAGACGCTCGTATATTAAGTATTATATAGTGAATTCTATAGATAGATAGATAGACAGACAGACAGACAGACAGATAGATAG
>NW_015568367.1:0-214 GCF_001515605.1 Sinocyclocheilus anshuiensis | reverse complement strand
TAGGTGGTCATCATAATCCTTAACTATAAGTTTTGTGATAGGATGAGCTGGCTCCAGGACAACTGGATGAATGGCATCAGGGAGTAGATCACTACTCTGACGTAATCTTCCGCCTACCTGAATGAGCCCTGATGCTGGGTCTAACTCTGGGGCAAGGGAGAGTAAACGACTTGAAGGTAGAAGGGGCTTTTGGGTTTGAAGGCAGGCCAAATCA
>NW_015568366.1:0-214 GCF_001515605.1 Sinocyclocheilus anshuiensis | reverse complement strand
TATATTCACACACAGTGTTCAAATTGGGATCTGTAATACTTTCAACTGTTTTAAAAGAAGTCTTTTTACTCAGCAAGGCTGCATTTATTTGCACAACAAAAATGGTAATATTGTGAAATATTGTTACAATTTTAAATATTTTATTGTGTGAACGTACAGTAATATGTATTTTATTCCTGTGATCAAAGCTGTATTTTCAGCATCATTCCTCCAG
>NW_015568365.1:0-214 GCF_001515605.1 Sinocyclocheilus anshuiensis | reverse complement strand
TACTCTAGCAACCACATAGCAACACCCTAGCAACCATCCTGGGTAGCCTAGCAACCGCATAGCAACACCCTAGAAAACTGCATAGCAACACCTTAGCAACCTCTCCGGGTACCCTAGCAATCGCATAGCAACTCTTTAGCAACCGCCCCGGGTAGCGGTACCCTAGCAGGGGGTACCCTAGCAACCGCATAGCAACACCCTATTACCTGCCCTA
>NW_015568364.1:0-214 GCF_001515605.1 Sinocyclocheilus anshuiensis | reverse complement strand
GCTCCACTCTTCATGCTCAAACGTGTGTTCAGGAACGAAGCTACTGATCCGTGTGCTGGGACGAGTTTGAGACCCAGAGTTTTGGAGCTGGACAGATGGAAAAATGTTGTTTTCATATACAGTATAATAGACATATATAATTCTATTGGTGTCCGTGATTAATGTACGATATACGGATCAGTTTGATGAGATTCACCTTTATTTTCTGTCTTCG
>NW_015568363.1:0-214 GCF_001515605.1 Sinocyclocheilus anshuiensis | reverse complement strand
TAATCTACAAGTAATCCACACCACTCCAGTCCATCAGTTAATGTCATATGAAGTGAAAATCTGCATGTTTGTAAGAAACAAGTCCATCATTAAGATGTTTTTAAATTTAATCCGTTGCTTCCAGTTAAAACATGAGTCCTCTATCCATAATATTGCTTTCTCAAGTGAGAAAGTCGTCTCATCTGAATCAGGAGAGAAATATGCACAGATCAAG
>NW_015568362.1:0-214 GCF_001515605.1 Sinocyclocheilus anshuiensis | reverse complement strand
GGTTTTTGTGTGTGGTTTAAAGTAAAAAGCTTGATCTTTCACACTGTGAATTCAAGTATCTCATAATGGCAGTTTTGTGGTTTCTTCACAGACTTACCTGTAGAGTCGAGCACCTTTATCAGCACTGATGGCTCTTACTCATCTGGATCATCAGATCTGGAGACCAGCGGAGGTTTCACCTCCACCAGCGCTGTGGGTGTTTCCTCATCCAAAG
>NW_015568361.1:0-214 GCF_001515605.1 Sinocyclocheilus anshuiensis | reverse complement strand
TCCCATTGACAGACAGGCACATGACACGCATGTGCAATTTTTTCCACCAATCCACTTCAGGGCAAACTCCGCCCCACAGATGATTCTAAAGATTTTATTGGTTGAGTCAATTAAAGTGTTGACTTCCTACACTATGCTACAAAAAATGCTAACCCTTAAACCTACCGCGCACCTGACCCTAACCTTAACCAGTGAAATTGACTGCACGGTGGGA
>NW_015568360.1:0-214 GCF_001515605.1 Sinocyclocheilus anshuiensis | reverse complement strand
GGTTTTTGTGTGTGGTTTAAAGTAAAAAGCTTGATCTTTCACACTATGAATTCAAGTATCTCATAATGGCAGTTTTGTGGTTTCTTCACAGACTTACCTGTAGAGTCGAGCACCTCTATCAGCACTGATGGCTCTTACTCATCTGGATCATCAGATCTGGAGACCAGCAGAGGTTTCACCTCCACCAGCGCTGTGGGTGTTTCCTCATCCAAAG
>NW_015568359.1:0-214 GCF_001515605.1 Sinocyclocheilus anshuiensis | reverse complement strand
CTCAAGCTTCCTCTTGATGTTCAACAGACCTTTGTTCTAGAAATCACAAACTAGAACAGCTATTAAAAGCAGGAAGACTGTAAAAGCAAGTAAAGGCTGCATGTTGTGGTATAGGCAGAGAGGGGCAGACTCATGCCCAAAAGTCCATAACACCCCTCTCCTTCTGTGTTGCATTAAAAAGCTGGATGACCCTGGGGACAAAGGACCTCCTCAG
>NW_015568358.1:0-214 GCF_001515605.1 Sinocyclocheilus anshuiensis | reverse complement strand
TGAAGTGATCCTCGGATTTCCATGGCTATCCATTCATGACCCCATAATTTCCTGGCATCAGGGTGAGCTGACCAAGTGGTCCACTTTCTGTGAGAATCATTGTTTTTCCCAAGTTCCCCAACCGTGATTCACAACTAGCATAGAAAGCCCAGAAGTTAGCAAGACAGTAAACATTCCCAATTGTTATGATGATCTGGCAGAAGTCTTTAGTAAA
>NW_015568357.1:0-214 GCF_001515605.1 Sinocyclocheilus anshuiensis | reverse complement strand
TGTCAGACTGTACGACATTATCAGTCCATACACGTTCAGTGACCGCGAGCTGCATTACACGCGATGCTGAAATGTTGGCTATCATGAAAAGCATATGAACGGCGGCAATAGAGGCATATTTAAGAAGAATAGTGTAAGCTGCACTAAACACCCACCTAAAAACAGCGGCGCAACCGGTGATTATATAGCAACGGCAACATATATGAATTCTGAG
>NW_015568356.1:0-214 GCF_001515605.1 Sinocyclocheilus anshuiensis | reverse complement strand
TTACATCGGCTGTGTTTTGACATTATTCTGATGAAGTCTGAAGCAAATCGAGTAAAAATAAGATGCTGAATTCAAAGTATTTTGAAAACGACACACTTCCTGCTGCCAGTTGGTGGCTCTATAACTTTGACTCCTAATAGTTACATCTATGCGATTGGCATCATACAATGAACAAACACCTGAAGTTTGATCAAAATCAGACAATGTATGTGGA
>NW_015568355.1:0-214 GCF_001515605.1 Sinocyclocheilus anshuiensis | reverse complement strand
TGTGTTGTACATGTATAGCCTACTACAGTAAGATGGGGGATGCCTTTTAATGCAATAAAAACAGTGCATTTACTAATAAATTGTAGGGCCATAAAAGGGGCCATCTTGCCCCACTGTTGAAGATGGTCTATTATATTTGAAACAAGAATCTTAGCTTAACCGTCATTTTAATTTTACAGAATATGTAAAATCCATCTGATATGATGTTTATATT
>NW_015568354.1:0-214 GCF_001515605.1 Sinocyclocheilus anshuiensis | reverse complement strand
TAATCAAACTTTTATATATTTGTCGTTGTTTTCACTTTGAAACAGAACAGATTTCTCCGCCTTTAATTTTTCTGTCCCTCATATCAGAGGAAAGCAGAGGGTGTGCGATCATCTCGGCTGTGCCCTTCTCAGACATGTGTTACGTGAGGATAACAAGTCGTGTTTCTAAAGAGCTCGCTTTTTAGCCGCAATCCACTCTCAGATGAAGAGGAAG
>NW_015568353.1:0-214 GCF_001515605.1 Sinocyclocheilus anshuiensis | reverse complement strand
TTCAGAAATACACAGTTCATGCGGTTTAAAAAAGGCTGAATAAAACATCCTCAATTGTATAGCCACAGTTGTGGGTGTGTTTTTTATGCATAAGTGTATTTTTTGAGTTAGCATTTGTATTTAATAAAGCACCACTGCATCAAAATAGTTGGTAAAAGAAAAACATTATATATGATAAACAATAATTTTAAGTACACTGCACTTAAACATTAAG
>NW_015568352.1:0-211 GCF_001515605.1 Sinocyclocheilus anshuiensis | reverse complement strand
GTGTGTGTGTGTGTGTGTGTGTGTGTGTGTGTGTATGTGTGTATGGGGCTGGTCTGTAATGAGTCCCTGTAGTGTGGAGTGCTGCTGACATTTCCACTCTAGCCTGAGAGTTAATGAGGTACTCAGGCCTTCACCAGCAGCTCACCGTATGCTGCATGTGATGCTCTTTAGAGTGCCAAACAGACAGTACCTCTATCATGAGCCAGAGAAA
>NW_015568351.1:0-214 GCF_001515605.1 Sinocyclocheilus anshuiensis | reverse complement strand
CGTCAGCTATATTTCCATCTGAGCACAGCTTTTTCTTTAAATACATTTTTTTTTTGAAAAACATTAATAGTTTTTTATTAATTTTTAAGAAAAAAAATCTAAAATATTTTCTTACAGTAAAGGTTACAATATAGTTTTTAAAAATGTGCAATTTGTTACTTTTTAAAAATGAATTGTGTCAGATATATTCTGTTTAAAAACTGTCTTGGCTGAT
>NW_015568350.1:0-214 GCF_001515605.1 Sinocyclocheilus anshuiensis | reverse complement strand
TCCCCTCTGAGGCAGATGGGAATCCGCATTCTCAATTACCTCGACAACTGGCTCGTGCTGGCCCAGTCAGAGGCAGAGTCGATAGCACACAGGACCCTCCTCCACAGCTACTTAGAGCACCTGGGACTCAGGGTCGACTTCGCCAAGAGCATGCTGCTTCCCAGCCAACGAATATCGTTCCTGGGGGCAGTTTTCGACTCAGCTCAAATGAGAG
>NW_015568349.1:0-214 GCF_001515605.1 Sinocyclocheilus anshuiensis | reverse complement strand
ATTAAAACCTGGATTAAATTATATAACTCAATAATAAAACCAATTCTTTTATATGGATGTGAAATTTGAGGACCAGTACTAAATGTTTAAATTTGGAATAAAATTCAATAGAAAAACTACAGCTAAAAATGATCAAAAACATTTTAGGGGTCCACAGGGGCACGTCCAATGATTCCTGCAGAGCTGAATTAGTCCAGAATTAGATCCAGAAGAG
>NW_015568348.1:0-214 GCF_001515605.1 Sinocyclocheilus anshuiensis | reverse complement strand
GTTTTGTTTTCAAATACAAATTATCTGAACATTATTAAATCAAGATACATTTACTTGAGAAGCAAAATGGCATTTATCAAAATTAAGTGAGTGGTTTATTTGTTTATTTGTTCATTCATTAATTAATTCTTAAAGCAATAAAAATCAGTGGGGTCAAAAATAATCTTGATTTTTTCTGACCCCACTGACAGATATTGTTTTCTGTTTTAATATA
>NW_015568347.1:0-214 GCF_001515605.1 Sinocyclocheilus anshuiensis | reverse complement strand
GTTTTGTTTTCAAATACAAATTATCTGAACATTATTAAATCAAGAAACATTTACTTGAGAAGCAAAATGGCATTTATCAAAATTAAGTGAGTGGTTTATTTGTTTATTTGTTCATTCATTAATTCATTCTTAAAGCAATAAAAGTCAGTGGGGTCAAAAATAATCTTGTTTTTTTCTGACCCCACTGACAGATATTGTTTTCTGTTTTAATATA
>NW_015568346.1:0-214 GCF_001515605.1 Sinocyclocheilus anshuiensis | reverse complement strand
TAAATATATTTAATATATAAACATAACATTTTTCTTAAATATACACATGCATGTGTGTGTATGTATATATACACAGGACACACATATATTATGTAAACAAAAAAAAATTATTTTGGATGCGATTAATCGTGATTAATTGTTACCCTGCACTATTTTTTTTTTTTAGAGGATCACAGCATTCATAAAACACAATGACAGGATTAGTAAAAACTAG
>NW_015568345.1:0-214 GCF_001515605.1 Sinocyclocheilus anshuiensis | reverse complement strand
AGAACATTTCAGTTATACCGGCCTTACTAAAAAGTACAGAATTTTCCAATGAATAAATAAAAATGACAATGCAATTTTCTGAAGAAAAAAGACTGAAAAACAAAGTGCATAAGTTAATAGCTATGAGTGTGCAAAGACTGAAGATGATAAAGTTCAAGCAACAGAATAGATAGGGATGGAGGGGGTTTTGGAGGTGGACAAGGAGATGGCGTAG
>NW_015568344.1:0-214 GCF_001515605.1 Sinocyclocheilus anshuiensis | reverse complement strand
GTTATCCAGCATTTCTGTTGCTTGGCTATTGATTTGGAATCTGTTTTGTTTGTATTGAAATGTGTGGTCCGGTAGGGGAGGGGCTGAGTGACAGAGAGGAGGGGGGCCGGAGGGGTGCTGTCCAATGAGTTTTCTCATTTAGTCACGCCGTAGATTTATGGGCATGAGCTCAGCTGATTTATGTGGACAGGGAGTGGGCCAGGAAGTGAGTTTA
>NW_015568343.1:0-214 GCF_001515605.1 Sinocyclocheilus anshuiensis | reverse complement strand
GAGGACCCCCTGGGTGATTCTGGGAAGAGGGGTGCGGGGCTGTGCGGGGACACTCTTAGCAGGCTGTAGACCAGAAAAAAGCGGAAGTAGAACTGCACCTTGTCCCGGGGGGTGGCAGACTGCATGGTGAGTTGGCAATCTGTCCCAATGGAGACAAAGTAGTACTTCCGGGACTCCTGGTGGGACTTTACAATCATGCCGTCCCCCTGTATTG
>NW_015568342.1:0-214 GCF_001515605.1 Sinocyclocheilus anshuiensis | reverse complement strand
GGGCTTACTGCACGTGCGCACATCAATATTACATCATTTTTGTCAAGATAAATAACACAAAATTACTGTATTTGCATAATTGTAAGGGTAGGTTTAGTGTTGGGGTAGGTGTAGACATTAATAAAGCACAATCTGATAAGTAGCATTTTTCGCTATTGATTTATACTTGTTCTAATGATTAATGCTATATCAGATTGTGCTACCACTACAGTAC
>NW_015568341.1:0-214 GCF_001515605.1 Sinocyclocheilus anshuiensis | reverse complement strand
GGGTAGTGCTATGACAACAGTGACTGGTCTTCTTGTTTCGAGCCCCGGCCTACACCACAAAGGGGCGCAGACGGCTCGCACAGGACACTGGAAGGAGCAGCATCCATGGCGTTTTGGTAGGGATCCCAAATCGTCGGTTACCGACGTGACTCGGAGTGACGGACTGAAAGGGAATGTCTCGGTTACTTATGTAACCCTCGTTCCCTGAAGGAGG
>NW_015568340.1:0-214 GCF_001515605.1 Sinocyclocheilus anshuiensis | reverse complement strand
GCTCCTTCGTCTCCGTGCTCCTCACAGTAGCGCACCGTGACAGAATTCCGGACCTAAACAGAACAGTAAGCGGCGCCCCTTCTCCCCATGTTTCTTTTCCGTTTTTTTAAGTGTTTTTGTTTCCTGTTTGTTTGTCCTGCGAAATAGCCGCTCGGTTCTCCGCCTTAGTCCGCCGAGATCTCCCCTTCTTCGAGTACACCTGGGAATTCTGCGG
>NW_015568339.1:0-214 GCF_001515605.1 Sinocyclocheilus anshuiensis | reverse complement strand
TGGCATATCAATTGCCTAGGGTTGTTAGCAGTGCGCCTTGCCTTGAACCGTCTCAAAGGGTGCTGGTCCGAACGGACAACACGGCGACCATTGCGTACATCAACCGACAAGGTGATCTGCGGTCCCGTCACATGTGGCAACTCGCCCGCCACCTCCTCCTTTGGAGTCAGAAGTTTCTGAGGTCACTTCGTGCCATTCACATTCCGGGTCTGCT
>NW_015568338.1:0-214 GCF_001515605.1 Sinocyclocheilus anshuiensis | reverse complement strand
GCTGACTTCCCTGACATGCTCTTCAACGGGTTTGAGACGCCGGCACCGAACGAGGAAACGTTTTTTCTGGGATCCAACGGCAACGGCTCCTTAAAACCGCTGGGAGAGTATCCCGTGCCCCAGGTGCCAGGTACGAACAGCCTCATGCAGGCGCCGCTGCCGCCGCCCTCCTCCTCGACCAGCGGCAAAAACCCTGTCATGATTCTCAACGAGC
>NW_015568337.1:0-214 GCF_001515605.1 Sinocyclocheilus anshuiensis | reverse complement strand
ATTCATTTGTTTATTTTTTACATTTATTTATTTCAGCATTCAAAAATATATTGCTTTTATTTGGTAATATTTTTATTATTTAATTCTATTCATGTATTTTTTTTTTACATATGTATAATTTAAAAACATGTCACATATTTAGTAATATTTTTATTTATTTTTATTTATTTTTTTAAATATGACTTATTTATAAGCCTATTGAAACATTTGCAGG
>NW_015568336.1:0-214 GCF_001515605.1 Sinocyclocheilus anshuiensis | reverse complement strand
CAGAAAGATGCTTTACCAAGACTTTCTCTGATATATATATATATACAGGTTTCAAGGGGATTTTGAAATACAGGTACAAGTACGTTTAATTTTGTGTGCTACATTATTATAGATATTTACATGTAAAGGTGAACTATGTAATTTCTGCACTGGCAGATGGAAATTAAGCCTGTTTTCAGTCATGTGTCCTGAACTTTGTCATTGCTCCGTCAGG
>NW_015568335.1:0-214 GCF_001515605.1 Sinocyclocheilus anshuiensis | reverse complement strand
AACAGATTGATGGAAAATAAACTCTAATATCCTAAAGTCTGTTTTATGGTTTTTAAATCATGAATGTTATATTAACAGAAAATACATTTCTTATGATACTAGTTTGCTGTGTGACTCCAGATGTGGTGGTTGCTTTTGTGTGTGTACAGTTACAATGAGAGTCTCCCCTGTGGTGCTGGATGATGGTACTGTCCATTGAGATAAAAAGAGAAGG
>NW_015568334.1:0-214 GCF_001515605.1 Sinocyclocheilus anshuiensis | reverse complement strand
GTCGCGAGAGTGAGAGAAGGCCGGTCACTCACTGTCAAGCAGTTCTAGAAACTGCTGGGTCTGATAGCAGCTGCGTCCAGCGTGATACCTTTTGGCCTGTTGTACATGAGACCCCTACAGTGGTGGCACACTCCTCTTTCTGAGAGCAGTTCACATATGGGAGCAGACATGGGCATCTCAATATGGGAGCAGACATCCTGTCGAGGCAGGGGCT
>NW_015568333.1:0-214 GCF_001515605.1 Sinocyclocheilus anshuiensis | reverse complement strand
TCACGCATAAAGCAATTGTAAATTCACAACTGATTATTGGGTATTGAGGCAAGTACCACGGACACGGATTAGGCCATGACCCTGGATTCTTGCTAAACCAAAATCAGAGCGTAACAATTGCTGTGTCTCGCTGTTCTGCTCACAGTGAAGGGAAAATGTTCTATGGTGCGACTAAATGGTGCTGAATATTGGGATCATAACACCTAGTCCTATC
>NW_015568332.1:0-214 GCF_001515605.1 Sinocyclocheilus anshuiensis | reverse complement strand
GAAAGAGAATGAGGAAGAGAGAGAGAGCAAGCCAGGAGCACACAGAGAGAGATTTGCTCAGAGGCGAGCGATCCATCACATATGTTTAGAGAAAGAACAGACACAGATGAAGGTGAGCACAAGTAGGACGGTCAGACATGAGTCTCACACTCAGAGGTGTCACAACAAAACACACACACACACACACACACAGCCCTGGGGTAGAAAACACAAC
>NW_015568331.1:0-214 GCF_001515605.1 Sinocyclocheilus anshuiensis | reverse complement strand
CCCGTGGTCAGACCTTGCGTTCCTCCGGGCAGGAGTGCCCATAGAACAGGTCTCTAGGCATGCTGTGGTTTACACGGATGCCTCCACCACTGGCTAGGGGGCCACGTACAACGGGCATGCAGTGTCGGGGGTGTGGAGGGGCCCCCAACTGCACTGGCAGATCAATTGACTGGAGTTGTTAGCGGTGCGCCTTGCCTTGAACCGTCTCAAAGGG
>NW_015568330.1:0-214 GCF_001515605.1 Sinocyclocheilus anshuiensis | reverse complement strand
TCTAGTGGCTATACAGTTTAGTATTACAGTTTTATTTTTATTTTTATTTTTTTTCTTTAACATGTACAAGTAAAAATAAATATAGTTTATGCACAACATAAAAAAAATTACACCATATACATATTAGCATATTTTAAAATAAACCTACATGACGAAATGCATGTAATATTGCTATGATCTTTCTTTATTTCATTGACTGATCCGGGGTGTGGGG
>NW_015568329.1:0-214 GCF_001515605.1 Sinocyclocheilus anshuiensis | reverse complement strand
GAGACGGGAGAGAAGAGGGGGAGAGATGGGGGAGGTTGGCTTTTGTTCCAGATCGAGGGAGGTGGGTGGCAGGAAAGGAAGGAGAGTGACCTGTTTAGCAGTCTGGCATGAGCATGCACAGGAATATTCATACAGGAAAACGAGGCACCATTATGTCAAAAGCAACATTTTTTTGCTGACTTTCTCATAATGATCTACTTTCTTTTTTTAGGGG
>NW_015568328.1:0-214 GCF_001515605.1 Sinocyclocheilus anshuiensis | reverse complement strand
GAATGAATGTCTAAAAAGTCTGAATATATAAAATGAATGTCTGAATATATGGAATGAAAGTCTGAATGTATGTGAAAGTGTGAATATATGGGGGGAGGGGGAAAGCAAATTTTATAGAATTGCAAATTTGTCAATTATCACTGAATAATGTGCAGCTTGTTTTATTCTTGTTATCAGAGCAATAGCCTTTTGAATTGTGATTCATTTAAAAATG
>NW_015568327.1:0-214 GCF_001515605.1 Sinocyclocheilus anshuiensis | reverse complement strand
TATGTAGTTCTAAGAAAATCCCTTGTAGCAGCAGGTGCAATTCATGAAATTCTAATAAATCTTAGAATTTACTTACGGAACAGCAAAAGTTATGCATTTGTATAGTGAAATGCATTTATTTAACCCATTGAATCAATTTTTATTCCCAACCATCGAACCACAATTTAATATATAATTTTTTTTTTTTTTTTTTAAATATAAGGGATGTTGTGGG
>NW_015568326.1:0-214 GCF_001515605.1 Sinocyclocheilus anshuiensis | reverse complement strand
GTGGCCTAATGGTTAGAGAGTCGGACTTGTAACCCGAAGGTCGCGATTTCGAGTCTCAGGTCCGGCAGGGATTGTAGAAGGGTGGAGTGAATAACCAGCGCTCTCTCCACCTTCAATACCAGACTGAGGTGAGACCCTCGAGCAAGAACCGAACCCCCAACTGCTCCCCGGCTGCCCACTGCTCCGGGTGTGTGTTCACGGTGTGTGTGTGCAC
>NW_015568325.1:0-214 GCF_001515605.1 Sinocyclocheilus anshuiensis | reverse complement strand
GTAATATTTGCCCCATGGGACTGATTTCCAGGGGCATTTTTTTTTTACCTTTGTAAGGGCAATCCTTATCATTAGCCTACCTTATTAATTGTATCTGTGTTATCTTTAATGTCAAATACTTAAATTTAGCCAATTACTAAAATTGATCAAGACTGTTACCAGTAACAATATATTTAAAATTGTATATTCTACCTTTAAAAAATAGGAACTTGGG
>NW_015568324.1:0-214 GCF_001515605.1 Sinocyclocheilus anshuiensis | reverse complement strand
TTCACTGCAGAGCATCCATTGGTGAGCAAGTGATGTAATACTACAAATCTCCACATCAGTTCTGATGAGGAAACAAACTCATTTATATATTGGATGGCCAAAGGGTGAGTACATTGTCAGCAAATTATCAATTGTGGATGAACTATTCCTTTAAGTGTCCAAATACTAAGCTTAAAACCCTTGTGCTCTCCTCATTTGGGAGTCACACTCATGG
>NW_015568323.1:0-214 GCF_001515605.1 Sinocyclocheilus anshuiensis | reverse complement strand
GCTTGAGAAGTACCTGGGTACCCCAGCCTCTGAGGCCTCCATGGAGGGTCTTGAAGTTAATGGCTGGCAGGTCCCAGGGAACATAGCACAACTTCAAAGGGAAGATGAAACTCTGAAACCCTTATTTGTCAAAGCTGAGTGTGACAAACCATCAAATCTGTGCAATGAAGAATATGTAGTGAGGAATGAGGTGTTGTATGTGCGAACCAATGAT
>NW_015568322.1:0-214 GCF_001515605.1 Sinocyclocheilus anshuiensis | reverse complement strand
ATATGTAAAAGCTCCCGCGGGAGCGGGAACTGCTGCGGCAGTGGGAAAATATGTAAAAGCTCCTGCGGGAGCGGGAACTGCTGCGGCAATGGGGAAATATGGAAAAGCTCCTGCGGGAGCGGGAACTGCTGCTGCAGTGTGGGAATTTATGTATGGCTCCTGCGGGAGTGGGCACTGCTGCGGCAGTGTGGGAATTTAGGTAAAGCTCCTGTGG
>NW_015568321.1:0-214 GCF_001515605.1 Sinocyclocheilus anshuiensis | reverse complement strand
TGCCCAGAGAAGTGTGGACGGAGTGGATCAGGGAAGTGCGTTGTGCTCTGGTGACATATTGTGCTCCTGGTGGACAGCCCGGCGGAGTAGGTGTGGAAGCATTGGTGGAGGTATCCGGGTTGTTGATCCATTGGATGGGACTGACGATGATTTCCGTGGGGATTATGGGTTCTGGTTCTTCATTGATTTCCTCAGGAGCATGGAGACGAGAGAG
>NW_015568320.1:0-214 GCF_001515605.1 Sinocyclocheilus anshuiensis | reverse complement strand
TGAACATTAGCAATACCCATGTTACTGTTTTAGCACCATATTTGTGCCTTATAGTTTACTGTGTTTTGGTTAGGATATTTAAAGATGCATTTTTTTTTGTGTGCGTACCTCTGCAGATAAGACACATGCATGTTTCCTTTAATTCAGATTGTCACTAGGTTTGCCCTACGTGCTGCTCCCTGTGTATTGGAAACAATCTCCTGAATCTGTCTGG
>NW_015568319.1:0-214 GCF_001515605.1 Sinocyclocheilus anshuiensis | reverse complement strand
ATTCTGCTGGAGCACATCATCATGTGTCGTCTGGTGACGGGACACAAGGCCACGGCGCTGCAGGAGGTGTGTGTGTGTGTGTTTGATGGAGTGGTGTGATGCTTCTGCTGCGGTGTGTAACGCGCGCGTGTGTGCGCGTGTGCGTGTGTGTGTGCGCGTGTGTGTGTGCGCGTGTGTGTGTGCGCGTGTGTGCGTGTGTGTGTGTGTGTGTGTG
>NW_015568318.1:0-214 GCF_001515605.1 Sinocyclocheilus anshuiensis | reverse complement strand
GGTTTGATGTGATATGAGCTAAGCGATCGTTAGATTTAATCACCACTGGCAGTGCGATTTATTGTAATGCTTTTTTTCCTCAGTTGGTCAGAACAAAACTGTCAGACATGTTACTTGTTCTGATGACAATATCCTGTGAAAATTCTTATTTAGGTTGTAAGGGAAACGAGTAAATTTAGCTCAAAGGGAATCATTTAAGATTTTATAGGGAATT
>NW_015568317.1:0-214 GCF_001515605.1 Sinocyclocheilus anshuiensis | reverse complement strand
AGATGATTACAGCATTTCACTAGATTTGTAGTGAGACGTGTTTTTTAAGCATGTTTTCACTGAAGCTGGAGTTTTCTTTCAAAATAAAAGCTCTACTGCCGTTTCTGTCAAAATAAAAGCAGTATGAATTGCTGATAGCTAGTGGTTTAAAAGCAGTCCAAATATCTCGTTCAAGTGTAGAAATTAGGAAAGAAGTATTGTAATTTCCCTACTG
>NW_015568316.1:0-214 GCF_001515605.1 Sinocyclocheilus anshuiensis | reverse complement strand
ACGTGTACCATGACATCTTTTCTTTTTTGCATTGTTTCCGGTTTTTTTTTTTTCATTTCCCTAACCACCCTTTCCCTTTCTCCTTCTCTCTGTACTTGCGGAGACTCTAAGCTCTTGCCATCTCACTGCCGTAATGCACATTATAAATATCCTTTATAGCACAATGGTCGCAGAGATCTGCTGGTGAGCATTTGCCTGGTTGGACGGTCCTTTT
>NW_015568315.1:0-214 GCF_001515605.1 Sinocyclocheilus anshuiensis | reverse complement strand
TTCATATATATATATATATATATATACAGTATATATATATTGAATATATTGTGTATGTTTGTGGGTTAATTGTGGTATAAGAACACGTATGTATGTATAAAGTTACTGACCAACTGGCCAGAAGACTCACACTGGGTTGCTGAAAAGATCTGAAGAATTGTTTCCAACCCGAATCTCTGACCCATTTATCCTGTTGCTACAGCAGTCGCGTCTG
>NW_015568314.1:0-214 GCF_001515605.1 Sinocyclocheilus anshuiensis | reverse complement strand
CGCATTAAATATCGCATGCGATTTATCGTGCAGCCCTACTTTTTAGCATTACCTTTTTAGAGCTGATTGTTCTTTAAGGTTCCCTCTCTTTTTCAGTGAATTTACATGACTTTTCCAGCTGTTGCTGTAGTAGTTTCCATGTTTTACTGATTAAGATATATGTATATATATATATTTTTTTAATTTTTACTCACAATTTCTACCTGATAAAATG
>NW_015568313.1:0-214 GCF_001515605.1 Sinocyclocheilus anshuiensis | reverse complement strand
TTAGTAAAATATTTAAAGCATAAAAATAAAACATGGATTCCCGTGGACAGTTTTAGTGATCAGAGTTTAAGTAGCGGTAGTAAATCTTTTGATATTTTAGAGAATTAGAATTGGAATTTAATTTGAATATTTATTTATTAATCTGTCTATATTAAAACCTGCGTTTAACTATACTTCTGTCATGACAACTCTCGGAGGGATTGGCATGGTAATG
>NW_015568312.1:0-214 GCF_001515605.1 Sinocyclocheilus anshuiensis | reverse complement strand
GTGTGATTTCTGTGCTGGAGAAATGATCAAAGCTGTCAAGTCTTGTCTGGAGTGTCGAGCCTCTTACTGTGAAACACATGTACAACCCCACTATAATGTTCCTGCCCTGAAGAAACACAAGCTGGTGAAAGCTGCAGTCATTCCAGTATGCCCCAAACACGACAAGCTTCTTGAGGTTTACTGTCGAACGGACCAGAAATGTGTCTGCATGCAC
>NW_015568311.1:0-214 GCF_001515605.1 Sinocyclocheilus anshuiensis | reverse complement strand
GCTGGATGTTGTGAAAGGGTTTTTCTTTACCATGGAGAGGATTCTTCGTTCATCCATCACTGTTGTCCTCTGTGGACGTCCATGCATTTTTTTGTTTCTGAGCTCACCAGTGCATTTTTTTTTTCTCAGAATGTTCCAAACTGTTGATTTGGCCACTCCAAATGTTCCAGCTATCTCTCTGATGGATTTGTTTTGTTTTTGAAGCCTAAAAATG
>NW_015568310.1:0-214 GCF_001515605.1 Sinocyclocheilus anshuiensis | reverse complement strand
TGTGTGTGAGCATGTGTGAGAGTGTGAGTATGTGTGAGAGTGTGAGTATGTGTGAGTGTGTGCGTGTGTGTGTGTGAGTGTGTGCATGTGTGTGAGTGTGAGTGTGCATGTGTGTGTGAGAGTGTGAGTATGTGTGAGTGTGTGTGAGAGAGTGTGTGTGTGTGTGCGCGTGTGTGAGTGAGTGTGTGAGAGAGTGTGTGTGTGTGTGTGTGTG
>NW_015568309.1:0-213 GCF_001515605.1 Sinocyclocheilus anshuiensis | reverse complement strand
GTGTGTGTGTGTGTGTGTGTGTGTGTGTGAGCGTGTGAGTGTGCGTGCGTGAGTGTGTGCGAGTGTGTCTGTGAGTGTGAGTGTGTTTGTGTTAGTGCGAGTGTGTGTGTGTGCGCGTGAGTGTGAGTGTGTGAGTGTGTGTGTGTGCGCGTGAGTGTTTGTGTGTGCGTGTGAGTGAGTGTGTGTGTGTGAGTGTGTGTGTGTGAGTGAGAG
>NW_015568308.1:0-214 GCF_001515605.1 Sinocyclocheilus anshuiensis | reverse complement strand
GGGTCCTTTTCAGCGCCGAGGTTGGCTGAGTGACTGCCCGACTACATTAAGCAGTACATAGAGAACTAACAGATGTCGGAGACAGAAAGGATGAGTGACAGCTCGTGGGCCCATCTGCCCCCCAGCGTTTAGGAACAGAGAGAAACAGAGGGAGGACTTGACTTGCTAAAGAGCAACTGTGACCCTCGCAGCTGCCCTCAAACAACCACACGTT
>NW_015568307.1:0-214 GCF_001515605.1 Sinocyclocheilus anshuiensis | reverse complement strand
GGTCATCTGGTTAAGGGCAACATGCTTGTGGCTATGGCTTATGCATGTTTTGGCAACATTCTTGTTCCATTCAATGGGTAAGGGTTACATGCTTGTTGTTTAAGGCTTGAAAATTTTCACTTGTCATTTTGTGTCTGGGGATATGGCATATGGTTTTGTTTTGGGGGACTATTGCTGCTCTCCCTGCTCTTATCCATGCTAGACTGCATGGATG
>NW_015568306.1:0-214 GCF_001515605.1 Sinocyclocheilus anshuiensis | reverse complement strand
CTGATCATTAGACTTGTATGTGCACTTGAACATTACACTCCCTCCAGTGCAGCCAATCACTTTGAAACAAAGTACCTGACCTGCCAAACACAAGTTAATTTGCTCTGTGTTATTTAATATTTTCAATCTGGGCCGTATAATTTAAAGCATTATTTGACTAGACTGACTAGTAAAGAACTGACCTGAGATCAGACAGATAGTGATGATGATGATG
>NW_015568305.1:0-214 GCF_001515605.1 Sinocyclocheilus anshuiensis | reverse complement strand
GACTCGAACTCTTCCGATCGGATCATTCGTCGGTTTATGCTAATCAGACGCGTTAGCGGTGCTAGTTTAATCGGACGCCTGTGATTAATCTAGCGGGTAACGGACGCGGTGCTGATGAGGAGGCTGAGGGATGAAGGACAGGCGGGAGTTACCGGAGGAAGGAAAGTTGTCGTCTTACCGGATCACGGCGGTGTCTCCCTGTCTGATGGTGATG
>NW_015568304.1:0-214 GCF_001515605.1 Sinocyclocheilus anshuiensis | reverse complement strand
GCCACAACCCGTATGCTGCCCAGGACCTTTGTGATTGGTTTAAAATGCAAGGTACACAAATATAGGGAAATGACAGATAGTAAGGATTTACTATATATGAGAATTTAACATTTCACCTATAAGTGAAATGGGTGCTTCCAATGTTTCCAAACGGGCCAGAAAGATATGCTGCAGCACAGTCCCGAATGAAACGTCCCCATCTGACTAACAGGGA
>NW_015568303.1:0-214 GCF_001515605.1 Sinocyclocheilus anshuiensis | reverse complement strand
AGTTGTTGCTAATCCGTCGCCCAAAACACTCTCACGCAGCACTTCTGGTTTGCGATACAAAAAAAACAACAGAGCCCGCGCCCCACAGTCGGACAGTCAACGGAAAACACAGCCTTGTTCCAGCCGCAGTGTCACTGAGCGAAAAAACTATTGACTGATACTTCCACAGTGATATTAGGATAAGATGGCGCCGACGCTGATGGCTGCCTCCGTG
>NW_015568302.1:0-214 GCF_001515605.1 Sinocyclocheilus anshuiensis | reverse complement strand
GTTGTAACACACGTGGTTTAAATATTTCCACACATGCTAGCATAATAAAATTTACAGTATTTACTAGTTACCATATCAACATTATACAGAGAAAAAAGAGAACAAATTTAAAATGAGACAACTCTGCTATTATTTTAATCTCCACTCTGTTATTTATCAGTTTAGATGGTTTTTAATGCTTTGATAACTAGCAGAAGACACTAAACTCTAGGTG
>NW_015568301.1:0-214 GCF_001515605.1 Sinocyclocheilus anshuiensis | reverse complement strand
GCGCACACACACAATGCCAGGTTCACATTACTCCGTTTGCAGTGCATACGTGGTGTGTATATTTTCCGCGCTCGTGTTAACGGATTAAAGCGTTCACCGCACACGGTTGCTGTCCGGCAGTGCGCTCAGCGGTGCGTCTGCAGCAGTGCAGAGATCGTTTCCGCACCTATGTTGCTGCGCTGCAAGCGCTGAATTAAAGTAACAGCGCATTGTT
>NW_015568300.1:0-214 GCF_001515605.1 Sinocyclocheilus anshuiensis | reverse complement strand
CCTACTATATATGGTGAAAAACTGTATTGGACATTACATGTAATTGTATGGTAATATACAGTTTTTGAAAGGGAAAAAAAACGTATAATTTACAGTGAAAAAAACGTGAATTGACATTCCCAGAATTCCCTGCGTTACATTTCACATTTTATGTTTTTTCTAGTACTGCCAAATGATTAATCATGATTAATCGCATCCAAAATAAAAGTTTTTG
>NW_015568299.1:0-214 GCF_001515605.1 Sinocyclocheilus anshuiensis | reverse complement strand
TTCAAAGCTGCTTTACACAAGTCACAAAGTGTCTATGAAAATGTCGGTAATGTATTATTAATGCTTTACATTTACATTGCATTATATGTTATTATGTGACAGACGGTTTTGTCCCTTCTGTACTAATGTGATTAATAATTTATTTAATGCATTTAATAAACATGACTATATGAAGTTACTGACATCGAGGAGCAACAGCGAGAACTTGGATGTG
>NW_015568298.1:0-214 GCF_001515605.1 Sinocyclocheilus anshuiensis | reverse complement strand
TCTGCTTTCAAAACATGGACGGGGAAACTTAGTGGTAAGAAAAAATGTGTTTCTCCAATTATTTCATTTTTAACCACTGCTGCATGATGTGATGTTGTTTATGTGTGTGCAATAGAGACAGCAATATTACAAGATATAATTTTTATTTAAAAAAAAATCAATCATTCAGTACATTTGCACATAGGATTTTTCCAGATGCATAGGACAAAACACA
>NW_015568297.1:0-214 GCF_001515605.1 Sinocyclocheilus anshuiensis | reverse complement strand
TTCCTAAAGTAAAAATTTCATTTATTTTATTTATCGTTTAGTATTAGTATTGTTTTATAATAAATATAAAATTTATATTGTCTTATAATATATATGAAATATTGCTCCAAAATGAAGGACTTCATAGAGATATATGCAATGTCAGCAAATATAATTCTATGCAAACATGTTTTTTATATATTAATTAATTAATTGTTAATATACAGTATATGTG
>NW_015568296.1:0-214 GCF_001515605.1 Sinocyclocheilus anshuiensis | reverse complement strand
ACGACATTCTAATTTATTGAGATGCACCTGTATATATATATTTATTTTTTTAATTAGTTTTTTAAAATTATTTATTTATTGTTGTAGAATTGATAACAGTATGCAAGTGAAGATCACAGACAATGCGCTGGCCCGTGATCTCTTCCCCATGGACTATCACTGCCTCGGGGACAATGAGAACCGACCCGTTCGCTGGATGGCTTTGGAGAGTTTG
>NW_015568295.1:0-214 GCF_001515605.1 Sinocyclocheilus anshuiensis | reverse complement strand
CTCTCTCTCTCTCTCTCTCTTCCTGGTGTCTGGGCGCATGCAGGGGTTGATGATGCACAGCCCGCTCTGATGGTAACAGCCACTTGATTGATGAGGGTCCTTTCCTTGGAATAAATAGTTAGCAGCAGTCCTGGGTTCTATTGATTTTTTTGTCTAGGTGTGTTTCTCTGTGGCCCTAAGCAGCTTTACAGAAGGTTCTAGGTGTGTGTGTGTG
>NW_015568294.1:0-214 GCF_001515605.1 Sinocyclocheilus anshuiensis | reverse complement strand
TGTATTGTATAAAGCGCTATATAAATAAAGGTGACTTGACTTGCCTTGAACATTAAATCAGAACCAATGCTATGTATTTGCTTAATACACAGTCCTGGTCTTAAAGGAAAATGGAAAATGTTCTCACCCTCAGGCCATCCAAGATGTTGATGAGTTTATTTCTTCAGATTTAGAACAGATTTGGAGAAATTTAGCATTACATCACTTGCTCACT
>NW_015568293.1:0-214 GCF_001515605.1 Sinocyclocheilus anshuiensis | reverse complement strand
ACAACTGAGTGCATCGTCAGGCCTGAAATAAACACAAACTCTTCTGAAAACTACATACCTACATCAAATGGCTTTAATGACACAAACATCTGAAGTTTCAACATTTTTTGTCAATTTTCTGGCCTTAGACAGATTATATAAACGCTGCTGAGACTGCGACAGGCTGCCAGTGTGTGTGTGTGTGTGTGTGTGATGATGAACTTTGGCAGCTGAG
>NW_015568292.1:0-214 GCF_001515605.1 Sinocyclocheilus anshuiensis | reverse complement strand
CCCCAGAAAATGTAGTTCTGGTTCAGAGCATGACTACAGCAGATATACAGGGAAAAGGGCTGTCAGGGTTCGCCACAAATTGTCAGAATCTGTGGCAATGAATTACTCACATCAAGCTTAAAAATGTACAAATATTTGTATGACGTGGGTGGGTTTGGGTTTGGGTGTGTGTGTGTGTGTGTGTGGGGGGGGGGGTTAATTTGTTTAAAAATTG
>NW_015568291.1:0-214 GCF_001515605.1 Sinocyclocheilus anshuiensis | reverse complement strand
CATACATACATACATATATATATACATACATACATATATACATACGTACATATATATATATATATCTCTCAAAATTGAGTTATTCACATATTCTTATTCTGCAACAACATTGTCATATATTATGTGATTTTGTTTTTAAGTTGTGTACATTTTGGGAGTTTACTTTTTTTTTCTTTTGCCATTAATTGTAATAATCCAGTGAGATTTTTGTTTG
>NW_015568290.1:0-214 GCF_001515605.1 Sinocyclocheilus anshuiensis | reverse complement strand
ACTCCCATTGTTGCGCTGATTAAACACTAATATACACACCCACACATACACACCACAGCTGCTGCGCTGTTAGTGATGAGAACAGAGCAAAGTGTCTGAGATCAATCAGTCGTGATTCATAATACACACATTTGCCCAGATGCCTTCACACAAGCGCTCCCATCTTGCACGACAAAGGACGAAACACTGGATGCCACACATACACACTCTTGTG
>NW_015568289.1:0-214 GCF_001515605.1 Sinocyclocheilus anshuiensis | reverse complement strand
CTGGTACTATGAAAAGGTTCCCGCGGTGCGAAAGGCCCTAATATGATCTGTCTGTGCAAAAAACTGAACAGTATTTATTTCGTTTTTACCTCTGATTCACACAATGTCCAAACTATCCTTAGTGCGTTCGCGTCTTCTTCTTGCTTTACGGCAGATTGCAGACTTCTAATTGCATTACCGTCACCTATCTCTCAAATGGACCATTGACACTCCT
>NW_015568288.1:0-214 GCF_001515605.1 Sinocyclocheilus anshuiensis | reverse complement strand
TGATCTTGATGATATCAAATACAATTTTATGAATTTGAAAGAAAAGAATGTACAGTACCTTTCATTGTATACATTCATTTTTTTTTAATTGCTGTTTATAATTATATTCACTTAATTCAATATATGATTATTATTATTTATTATTTATAATTATTTGCTGTCTGGGTGGAACAAATCTTGGGTCTGGATCTAGGCTGCAGTGTGCTAATTGATG
>NW_015568287.1:0-214 GCF_001515605.1 Sinocyclocheilus anshuiensis | reverse complement strand
TGATCTTGATGATATCAAATACAATTTTATGAATTTGAAAGAAAATAATGTACAGTACCTTTCATTGTATACATTCATTTTTTTTTAATTGCTGTTTATAATTATATTCATTTAATTCAATATATGATTATTATTATTTATTATTTATAATTATTTGCTGTCTGGGTGTAACAAATCTTGGGTCTGGATCTAGGCTGCAGTGTGCTAATTGATG
>NW_015568286.1:0-214 GCF_001515605.1 Sinocyclocheilus anshuiensis | reverse complement strand
CGCAATCAGTAACCCCGTAATCCATTTAAACTGTTACTAGATTTCGTATGTAACCTTGTAAACAAGGCATTGAGACACAAGGTGACTGCAAATGAAGTTATGTTAGACGGCTTTTATTCATACACTAACTTGTCTGGAAAGTCATACAGGAACTTGTATGCATTGAACGTGATATTTGTTACTTTGGCTAGTGGTTTGTTGATGGGTTAAGTTG
>NW_015568285.1:0-214 GCF_001515605.1 Sinocyclocheilus anshuiensis | reverse complement strand
CCGGCCCTCAGAAGTCCTGGGCCCTAGGCGTCAGGACGTTTTAGCCGAAGACTATCCAGCGAGAATGACGGTCCCCAGATCTGCCATCCGCTAGAAGTCTTCGGCCCGAGGAGCTGGAACACGGTTGGTTGGGGCTGCTCCCGCACCTCTGAGGAAGAGAGGAAAACGCGTGCTCTCACTCGAGAAATTTTTATCCCAAGAGCTCCTGTATATC
>NW_015568284.1:0-214 GCF_001515605.1 Sinocyclocheilus anshuiensis | reverse complement strand
ATCTCATTTAATGCCATTCTTTCCCTTCAACACAGGCCTAATGAGCGCCATCTGTCTGTGCTATCATTTTCTGTGCAGTGACATGTATTCCCCAGTTCTTTACATTCTTGATTTTAGTCAAGATCAAAATAGCTCAAACGTGGATGAAAGTGGCATTCGACATATAAAAGTCACGCCTTAGCTTTGTCTTGATTTAACGTGATATCACCATTTG
>NW_015568283.1:0-214 GCF_001515605.1 Sinocyclocheilus anshuiensis | reverse complement strand
TATCTATCTATCTATCTATCTATCTATCTATCATCTATCAAATTACCTATCTCTATCAAATTAGCTATCTCTGTCTATCAAATTGCCTATCTATCATTCTATCATCTAATCTGTCTGTCTCTATCAAATTGTGTCTTTCTCTATCTATCTATCTATCTATCAAATTACCTCTGTCTATCAAATTGCCTATCTATCTATCATTCTATCATCTAAT
>NW_015568282.1:0-214 GCF_001515605.1 Sinocyclocheilus anshuiensis | reverse complement strand
ATTCATGAAACAAAGTTTAAAAGGCATTGTTTTTGGTTCAGAAATGTTAATTAATTTGATAAAATTGCTATTTTCGAGGATAAGATTCACAACATTTCTTAATTTGTGGAAGTGAACATACTGTGCAAAACCACTGCTACCGAAAAATGTGTATATATATATTTGTATAAGGGTGTATATAATTTGTATAATTGGACTTTTGAGAACTAACCCT
>NW_015568281.1:0-214 GCF_001515605.1 Sinocyclocheilus anshuiensis | reverse complement strand
AATGTAAGGGGGTCTGAATACTTTCCGTACCCACTGTATATATGCTGTATATATGCTGTCAAAACGATTAATCGACATTAATTGCATCCAAAATAAAAGTTGTTGTTTACATAATATGTGTGTGTACTATGTATATTTATTATGTATTATATATATATATATATATATCTCAGTCTGGCAAGTAAACTAAAACATTTACTAGCCAATGGCGATT
>NW_015568280.1:0-214 GCF_001515605.1 Sinocyclocheilus anshuiensis | reverse complement strand
CCGCCACCAGCCGTTCATCAGTCAAGTCCGTCGGCCGTTTGTCAGTCAAGCCCGCTGGCCGTGGCATTCTCAAGCCCGCCGGCCATTCCTCAATCAAGCCCGCCGGCCATGGCATTTCCAAGCCTGCCGACCATTCCGATGTCAAGCCGCCGGCCGCGCTGATGTCCTCTAACCAAAGGAGGAGGAGGAGGAGAAAAAGACTGTTCTCCGCCCT
>NW_015568279.1:0-214 GCF_001515605.1 Sinocyclocheilus anshuiensis | reverse complement strand
ATAAACACAAGCCCCACAATATACAAAAGACCCCTAGCAAAGTGACGAATCTTTTCGGGAATCATAATCTCATAGTGGCAGTGTGTCAGTTGAGACAAGTATTCACGAGAGGCAGTGCTAATGAGGATAAACATATCAACAAAGGGGCTTATGGAGCTCAGGATCCAAATCATTAAAATCACTATTAGGGCTCTTCTAGAGGTGGAGATCACCT
>NW_015568278.1:0-214 GCF_001515605.1 Sinocyclocheilus anshuiensis | reverse complement strand
ATACAAGTGAATGACTGCACAAGCGCACATCTGATCTGACAAAAGATGCTTTGCTGCTGCATATTCAGCATTATTTGACACAGATTTCGAGAGCTCGCCTCCATACCATTCCTCTCTCCGATTGAATCAATAATGAACCCTAACGTGTTTGGCTAGAAAGGGAAAAGCGCCACTCTGAGCCTAAGCTCTCTCCGCGATCAATAATTATGTCCCT
>NW_015568277.1:0-214 GCF_001515605.1 Sinocyclocheilus anshuiensis | reverse complement strand
GTGTTTACCATGGTATTTCTGTGGGGTTTGTACCTTGTTACCATGGTATTTCTGTGGTGTTTACTGTGGTATTTGTGTGGTGTTTGTGTCTTGTTACCATGGTATTTGTGTGGTGTTTACCGTGGGTTCTGTACCTTGTTACCATGGTATTTGTGTTTTGTTACTGTGGTATTTCTGTGGTGTTTACCATGGTATTTCTGTGGGGTTTGTACCT
>NW_015568276.1:0-214 GCF_001515605.1 Sinocyclocheilus anshuiensis | reverse complement strand
GTTAAGTTTTAGAGGGGGTGTACTCATTTATGCTGTGCACTGTAGCTGCTAAAGTATTAATGACTATCAGTATTAATGACAGGCCCTGTTCCCTCACTCTGACTAGAGTGGGGGAAATTAAGCTCAGAGGAGGGAATGCATAAAAAAGGACATCTGGCCATGGGTGGGCTAGAGCGGTGGTTCCCAACCCTGGTCCTGGAGGCACCCCAACACT
>NW_015568275.1:0-214 GCF_001515605.1 Sinocyclocheilus anshuiensis | reverse complement strand
TGTTTTGTTGTGTTTTCCCTCCCCATGTGCTCCGTGACCCAGTTTTTCCTGTGCTTGATTCTGTTCATGTCATCCAGGTGTGTATTGTAATTGCCCTTGTTACCCCATGTATTTAAGTCCCAGTCTGTGCGTTCTGTCATTGTCGGGTCTACTTGGTGATGTACGTGTGTCTCCTGCCTTGGATTCATTAAAGACTGTTTATCCTGAATCTCCT
>NW_015568274.1:0-214 GCF_001515605.1 Sinocyclocheilus anshuiensis | reverse complement strand
GGTTTGTGTTTTTAATCGTCTAAAGCGTTTAAATCGGTACAACGCATTCAGTATACTTTTTAGTTTTTACAAACGATGTAAAGTGAATGAATTATTATTGACTGTAACATTATAATAGGTTATCTAACATTAATGAATGTTATTTTGTGTAAATAAAGCGCATTCACAAATGAGTAACAGAAACGGAGCGTCTATGTTTGAATCAGTTCATCCT
>NW_015568273.1:0-214 GCF_001515605.1 Sinocyclocheilus anshuiensis | reverse complement strand
GTTTTTTTCAAGAACATTTTGTCATCTCAGGCCTCAATGATATCCTCATAACATTTTCCTGTGTGTGGCTGAGAGAATGTTCTTCCTCTATTATTATGGAACATTGTGCAAATATTTTATTGCGAACATTCCTATAATCTGTTTTCTCATCAACATCCTCAAAATGTTGCCGGTAAAATATTCTAAACAGTACCAAATTGGGTTCTTCGACTTT
>NW_015568272.1:0-214 GCF_001515605.1 Sinocyclocheilus anshuiensis | reverse complement strand
TGTGTGTGTTTTGCTCCTCATGTGCCTTTCTGTGTTTCCTTATTTAGTCATTTTCCTGTCCTGTTTAGTTTAATTATGATTCCGTTCAGCTGTGTTCAAATTAATTACCCTTGTATTTAAGTATTTAAGTTCCTGCCTGTTCAGTTTCCCCTTTGTCTGGTCTACTCGTTTACGTGGATGTGTTTCCTGCTGTCTCCTGTGTTTATGTACCCTG
>NW_015568271.1:0-214 GCF_001515605.1 Sinocyclocheilus anshuiensis | reverse complement strand
GACTTGGGGACTGGAGCCCTCCTTGGGCTCGACATGGGAACTGGAACCCTTTCTGTGCTAAACTCAGGGACTAGAGCCTTCTCTGGGCTAAACTAGGGGACTGAAGCCCTCTCTGGGCTAAACTCGGGGAATGGAGCCTTCTCTGGTCTAAACACGGGGATTAGTGCCTTCTCTGGGCTAAACTCGGGGACTGGAACCCTCTCTGGGTTAAACT
>NW_015568270.1:0-214 GCF_001515605.1 Sinocyclocheilus anshuiensis | reverse complement strand
CTCTGAAAACATTTCAGAGATTGCTGGGACTGATGGCAGCTGCAGTCTCTGTCTGTCGCCGGGGCTTCCTGCATTTGAGGCCGCTGCCTATTTTATCAGCTTAATCAGTTCCTCAATTCAAGCCTCAAAATGGCTTAAGTTTCCTTAAAAAATGAGGAAAATATATCTCTTGGTTTTATTAGTGAAATGTTCTCAATATTTTCTATACAACACT
>NW_015568269.1:0-214 GCF_001515605.1 Sinocyclocheilus anshuiensis | reverse complement strand
GAAATATGTTTCTAACATGTGAAATGAAATGTTATTTGCAATAAATAAAGAAAGATTTTAATATGTTAGGCGTTTTATGCTCATGAAGTTATTATGTTAGAGCTTCTAAGCACAAGAAGTTTAGTTTACTGCTTCTTTGAACAGTAACACTACGTTACTGCGACTAAGCAAATTAAGAGAATGCAAGCCCACATATGCTGAAAAACTTCTTTCT
>NW_015568268.1:0-214 GCF_001515605.1 Sinocyclocheilus anshuiensis | reverse complement strand
CTGATTATATTACCTAAAATGTGTAATGTAACGGATTACGTTACTGACTACAATTTTTGTCATGTAATCTGCAATCAGTAACAGATTACAATTTGTAAGTAATCTATCCAGCTCTGCCAGTTTGTGGTTTTATTAGTCTTTATCATCTTTATTATCATTTTAATTTTTAATGTAGCGATTTAATCTATATTCATTTTATCAGTGCTTAACAAAT
>NW_015568267.1:0-214 GCF_001515605.1 Sinocyclocheilus anshuiensis | reverse complement strand
CACTGGATAATGTTAATTCACTGAATAATATTTTCTGGAATATTGAAATATAACAAAAAAAACATCGTATTTTATTGCATTGCTCAACTGGCATGTTATATAAAAATTACTAGTAATGTTTTTGTCGTTATAGATTATGAAATGCCTGCTGACAGTGCAGTTTACCTACGCATTTACACAGAACTATACTCAAACTGCGATCGCTCGTGGAGAT
>NW_015568266.1:0-214 GCF_001515605.1 Sinocyclocheilus anshuiensis | reverse complement strand
GATACCGATCTCCGGCCGATCGATCGGAGCATCCCTAATAAATATGAGACAAAAACTGATTTTTAGGGCATAACTGCATTTATGGAGTTGCTGCCATGCATCATATTTGTCAACAGTCAACTAAATGAAATGTAAGATGATGTACAGGTCTTGGGGCGGGGCCAGTGCATTAACTGCGTTAAAATATTTTAATCACGTTATTTTTTTCATAACT
>NW_015568265.1:0-214 GCF_001515605.1 Sinocyclocheilus anshuiensis | reverse complement strand
GTGTCTCCAAAAACTTGAAAATCCCTTATCTAACCTAGAAGATTAGAAGAATGCTTATGTCATTTTGCTACATGCATCTTTAAGACACAATCCCTTTCAAACTGATCCCCACAGAGAAATATACAGAGAATTGCCCGGCCTCGCAGAACTACTCCTATGAGCTGCAGAACTGTCAGCGTACCTGTCTGTCTCTCGCCTCTGAGCGCCAAAGCTG
>NW_015568264.1:0-214 GCF_001515605.1 Sinocyclocheilus anshuiensis | reverse complement strand
CCATAAGACTCACAGAAATTCTACTAATAATTGCTAAGAAGTGCATTGCAATGAAGTGGAAATGTGATACTGTTATTCCCATAAGTCTATGGCTATCTGAGGTTAATAACTGTATACCCTTGGAAAAATTAACATACTGGCTAAGAAATAAAAGTAAAGTATTTTATACAAATTTGGCAACCCCTTTTCCGTTATATGGAAGACACTTCAATAG
>NW_015568263.1:0-214 GCF_001515605.1 Sinocyclocheilus anshuiensis | reverse complement strand
TTTGTGAACAGAGAAAACAAAAATAACATAATTTATTCAACAATTTCAACTGTCATTTGAATGTTGTAAACAGACAACTTCACATGATCTGCTTTTTCTATAATCTTTTTTTTTTGTCAATGCACAGATGTTCTCGAAAAACATTATTGCAAATGTTTAAAGACAATTCATTTAACAAAAAACAAGGGTAAAGTGCCCAACCGAAGCAAATACT
>NW_015568262.1:0-214 GCF_001515605.1 Sinocyclocheilus anshuiensis | reverse complement strand
CCCAGAGCTGCTCTGAGAGTCGCTTCAGCAGCTGTACAGCATTTCATTTGAGAAAAACATACACTGAAACTCACCGATCTTGATGACAAACCGCCAAAATAAAAGTTTGGTTTTATATTACTATTGTGTATATTAAAATGCACTTCTCAAAGTAATAATAATAATAAGCCAAGATATTTTAGTAACACTTTAGAATAGGGAACACATAGTGAAT
>NW_015568261.1:0-214 GCF_001515605.1 Sinocyclocheilus anshuiensis | reverse complement strand
TGGTATCGGTTATAAAATATCAATATCGGTCGATCACTAATGTTGAGTGTTTTTAGCATGTTTTCATGCAGTTGCTAGGGTGTTCTGGGTGGTGGTCGCTTACTAGTCTGGATCAAAAGAAGAAAATGTGATTGGGATTGACTATACATAAACCACTGCCATGTTGTTACTAGGGATGGGTACCGAAACCCGGTATTTAATGGGTCCCGGGGCT
>NW_015568260.1:0-214 GCF_001515605.1 Sinocyclocheilus anshuiensis | reverse complement strand
TTTTAGTCATCGCTTTTAGCCATGCTTTTTGCCATCACTTTTTGCATTCTTTGAGAGCCGTTCCAGCGTGCTTTGGCCTGCACGCCTGCTGCTACTTGCTAGAAAAACCATCTAGTCTCGTTACTGCTATTCCTTTACTTTAGTTTCTTTTCTTTCCATTGAGAGTTTAGTGTTCTGAGTTAAGTCTCCGAGTCCAACTCCGACTGCGCTCGCA
>NW_015568259.1:0-214 GCF_001515605.1 Sinocyclocheilus anshuiensis | reverse complement strand
TGCTCACGGTTCCCACGAGGCGGCGGTGTCCGCTCACGGTTTCCCCGAGGCGGCGTCATCCGCTCACAGTTCCCCCGAAGCGGCGTCGTCCACTCACAGTTCCCCCGAGGCGACGGCGTCCGCTCACAGTTCCCCCGAGGCGGCAGCGTTCGCTCAGAAAGCTCCGGAAGCGGCGGTGTCCGCTCACGGTTCCCCCGAGGCGGCGGTGTCCGCT
>NW_015568258.1:0-214 GCF_001515605.1 Sinocyclocheilus anshuiensis | reverse complement strand
GCTAAATACACAGGATAATTGGGAAGACACAGGTGTACGGGATGAGTAATTAAACTAAACGAGGACAGGACCAAGACCAAATAAGGGAACACTAGAACAGAAACAGGGGAAAAACAGAACAGACATCCTGACATATCGCCCCCCTCCCGGAAGGTGTGTCCTCGCACTATAGAACAACAGAGGGGGGGAATGGGTGGGAACTAAGGAGGAGGCT
>NW_015568257.1:0-214 GCF_001515605.1 Sinocyclocheilus anshuiensis | reverse complement strand
TCTTTCATGAGGTAAACAAAATATTAGCCAACCTCGAGGGACATGTTATACTTGGAGGTGACTTTAATCAAACTATGGATGGCATCCTGGACAGAAGTCAAAACAATATCAGATCAATCCCCAGAGATAGGGCTGCTATTCACACTCTTAAAGATGACAATGGATTAACAGATATTTGGAGACTGGTTAATCCACGAGAACGGGAATACACATT
>NW_015568256.1:0-214 GCF_001515605.1 Sinocyclocheilus anshuiensis | reverse complement strand
TATATAAAATATAACACACACACTTTATGGGGACATTCCATAGGCATAATGGTATTTATACTGTCCAGACTGTATTTTCTATCCCCTTACCCTAACCACACATAACTTTCAAAAAAGATCATTCTGTATGATTTATAAGCTGCTTTCCTCATGGGGACCATGTACACACATGTAATACCAGGTACACACACTCACTCACACTCTCACACTCTCT
>NW_015568255.1:0-214 GCF_001515605.1 Sinocyclocheilus anshuiensis | reverse complement strand
GAGCCGCCTGCACATGGTCTAGCAGAGCTTGCGTGTTTCTCTTCCCTGCTTCCCGTCTGCTGCCTCCTGCATTAATAATGCTTATCCTACACAGCTTGAAGTTTCCATCACTCTGCTAGTCAGCAAATACTGCAGAAACAACCGCTGTGTGAACGAAGGCTGATGTCTACTAGTGTTTTCTCATCATCTTTACTCTCTGATGCAGATGTGCTGG
>NW_015568254.1:0-214 GCF_001515605.1 Sinocyclocheilus anshuiensis | reverse complement strand
GCTGTGTATATGGTCACAACTCTCGTGCATCCAACAGAGTAATGTCCTCTCATTTAGTGGATAAACTTAGGAAGGTAAATAGGAAATATATTGATGCTTATTTTATTCTGGTAGGAGATTTCAACGAATGCGTGGATTATTGTCTGGATAGATATCCCCTAGACTTGACGTGGAAAGAATAATGATTTAATTTTTTCTCTTTGCACGGATCTCT
>NW_015568253.1:0-214 GCF_001515605.1 Sinocyclocheilus anshuiensis | reverse complement strand
GTTAGCACTCGGCTGTCCTCGAATGAACCTCAGACACAGATCTCAGCATGCGATACACTGCAGATTGTATGTCTCAAATGATGTGTATGTCCACCAGATTGACACTTTAGATGAAAGCATACATGAAAATTTTGTGATGCAGATCATCTGTGAACCAGAGCAGAAAGCGGACAAAGGTCAAAGCTTTGACCTTGCAGTATACCAGAGGTCATCT
>NW_015568252.1:0-214 GCF_001515605.1 Sinocyclocheilus anshuiensis | reverse complement strand
CAAATCCAAACATTGTTACTGAAAATGCTTTTTCAGCATTGTGATCTTCTTTTATCACAGTACAGTAAGACAATCTTTCATAGACGTATTTAAACGCAATAAATATAAGCAATGCATTATTCAATGCGTTTACTTCTAGATTTATATGTTAACCCTCTGGGGTCTGAGTGTGTTTTGGGGCCCTGGAGAAGTTTTGACATTCCCTGACATTTCT
>NW_015568251.1:0-214 GCF_001515605.1 Sinocyclocheilus anshuiensis | reverse complement strand
CGCAATTCTAATTTTATATCTTGCAATTCTGATTTTATATCTTGCCATTCAGATTTTTCTGTGCAATTCTGATTTTATAACTTGCGATTCTGATTTAATATCTTGCCTTTCTGATTTTTTTTTTTAGTGCAATTCTGATCTTTCTGTGCAATTCTGATTTTATATATCACAATTCAGATTTTTCTGTGCAATTGTTATTTTATATATCGCAATT
>NW_015568250.1:0-214 GCF_001515605.1 Sinocyclocheilus anshuiensis | reverse complement strand
TAAAAATTAATATTTTATTCTAATTTATTAATGATTTTACCAAAATGTAATCAACTTTTTATTCTTATCCTTTTTTCCATATTTTATCTTTGTTTTTTGTTTTTATTGATAGTGCTGGAGACAGAGAATTCATCTCACTATCAAACTGTTCTCTCTCCCATTCTAGGTGCGCTGATCACGTGACTGGCCAGATCAAAGAGTGACTGCTCAATCT
>NW_015568249.1:0-214 GCF_001515605.1 Sinocyclocheilus anshuiensis | reverse complement strand
ACAACTTTTGTGGCATGTTGTTGACTAATACAAAACAATCTTCTTTTTTTTTTATCTTTAATTTTATAATGGGAACATATTTTGTGCTAACAAACCCAGCAAAATCCATTTTAAAACCCTTATCTGTATCAACCACTGACAACAACCCATACAGCCAGTAATGCTCCACTGAACTCAAAACAGTGTAGTCTGTTTATTTCAGGACACTCAGTCT
>NW_015568248.1:0-214 GCF_001515605.1 Sinocyclocheilus anshuiensis | reverse complement strand
AGCAGGTATGTTTCTAATTGCTCTTAATTACATCCTGACAATTTAATTATAACTCTTCTTTATCTCATTTACGTTTCATGTATTCCAGATATCATTAAAAACTGCACAAAAATTAGTGTACATTCTTTTGCAAAGCATGTTTGGCAAGAACCATTGTAGCTGTGTTTCCAGCACTACTGTTATTGTTGTCATTCTCAAAAACATGATGTATTCT
>NW_015568247.1:0-214 GCF_001515605.1 Sinocyclocheilus anshuiensis | reverse complement strand
GTCAAGTTTCTGTTCTGTTTTGTTTAGTTTTTTTCTGTATTTATGTTCCCCTGCATTAGTTCCCTGGTCAATCTGTTTCCTTAGTAATTCATTAGTCTTATTGGTTGTTAATTAGCCCCACACCTGTTCTGTTTCTTCCTGATTGCATTCATCCCCCCCATATATTCATATGTTGAATATTTACGATTCACGATCGGGGCGCCTCCGACGTTCT
>NW_015568246.1:0-214 GCF_001515605.1 Sinocyclocheilus anshuiensis | reverse complement strand
ACACACACACACACACACACACACACACACACACACTCACATTGTTACAGTCACTGAAGGCCAACTCATCCTCATTGTCATCGCTCTGCACTCTTATTTTCCTTCCCGTCAAATATTGCTGTATTCATTTTCTGAAAACAATAAGTAATTTTCTTATTCATGCATCAATACAACTATACTATAATAAACACTTCAAATAAATAAATAACTGCAA
>NW_015568245.1:0-214 GCF_001515605.1 Sinocyclocheilus anshuiensis | reverse complement strand
TAAACCTGCATGGATTATCATATACACTCTTACAAGAGTTTTTTTATTTTTAATTCCTATTGTAAAATTATTTGGCTCATTACTTTCTAGTGTAAAATGGACAGTCCTTATCTCATACATAATTTGAATTTTATATGAATGTGTTTTATGTGATTTTATTAGAAAAATGATGTCAAAGACCAAGAAGATGAAGTTTTTATGGCCAAACACCCAA
>NW_015568244.1:0-214 GCF_001515605.1 Sinocyclocheilus anshuiensis | reverse complement strand
TTTTTTTTTTCAGTTTTAGTATAGACCAATTTCGTTGTTTGCAAACATTTATAACGTTTTTTTTGTTTTGTTTTGTTTTTGTTTTTTGACGTTTTTTTCGGCCTATCTGGTGGCAAAAAATGACAGTTCTAAAGTAGCGGTTTATGTAAGCCATTGAATAAAAGAATAAAAAAGGTAATTTTGAGTTTGTATTTCCAAATTCTGAATATTTTCT
>NW_015568243.1:0-214 GCF_001515605.1 Sinocyclocheilus anshuiensis | reverse complement strand
TTCTTTTCTCATCCCAGCATAACATTTGAAACCCCGGACTATGTACACCCTTTTCTGCAACTTTTTATTTCACAATTCTGACTTTTTTTCTTACTACTCTTCTCAAAATTCTGATTTTTTTTTCTGAAAGATTTTTTAAAATAATTATTGGCCACAAGTTTCCATACTGGCCACCTCAAATTTAAAACTATTATAAGACTAATTTGCAATTTTT
>NW_015568242.1:0-214 GCF_001515605.1 Sinocyclocheilus anshuiensis | reverse complement strand
CATGAAAGGTAATATTCGAAAAGACATAATAGGGGCACTTTAAGATATATAGTGACCTTGACACACAATTGGACCACATGACTTGAGTTGACAAAAGGTCACAAGTTTTTTTCTCATTATTAACCATGCGTTTTATTCACTGTATTTACACTACAGTTAAAAGGTTTGGAATAACAATTATTATTATTATTATTATTATTATTATTATTATTAT
>NW_015568241.1:0-214 GCF_001515605.1 Sinocyclocheilus anshuiensis | reverse complement strand
CCCACTGTATATACATATATATATATATATATATATATATACATATATATAGGGTGCTTCGTTCAGGATTTTTGGAGCCGATCACTAATCACAGGAAGCAGTATCTGCCGATACGATCACCGATACCAGATCTTTTTGAAGCCTGCTTTTTATCATGTTGAATTATTTATAGTGATGCTCCAATCAGGATTTTTACAGACATTTATTCAGGGCC
>NW_015568240.1:0-214 GCF_001515605.1 Sinocyclocheilus anshuiensis | reverse complement strand
GTTATCAAAAGGTGTGATGAAGGTATGACATGGCCATAAGGTTTTCTGCTAGAACAGAGTTTACTGTCAATGCAGTAAATGCCCTCACTGTGCCATATGACTGAATCTATATTCTAGCTGAAGTTTTCAGATGAAGGGTGAGTTATAGTAATGTGCAGTCTTTACCATAGTAATGCTTCTATATACAGTATCACATGGCATAATGTAATGTAAA
>NW_015568239.1:0-214 GCF_001515605.1 Sinocyclocheilus anshuiensis | reverse complement strand
TGCTTTAAGGCTTGAATAAAAGGTTACCAAATGTAGTTTCATATCTGTTTTGTTATAACAGAGTCATTAATCGGATCTCTTTGTTTTATAAGATTTACTTTAATACTTCTACGAAGGTTCACACTGCTTTTATAAATCTGATAAATATGTGGTCAATGCATGACAAGACAAAACCTGGTGCAGACCCTAACAATTTAGATAACTTCCGTCCCAT
>NW_015568238.1:0-214 GCF_001515605.1 Sinocyclocheilus anshuiensis | reverse complement strand
GCCCGCCTCGGCTCACCGAAAAAGTTGAACTGCGCGTTTGTGTTTGCTCTCCAAAAATATGCAAAAATGAATGAGGATTATTACTCCTCTTTGGATTTAAAAATTCTCCCATAAAGGCAGGATCTGCAGAACAGGCTTAAGAACTCCCCAAACCGAGGAGAGAAAAGCCAAGTTTAAGCATTCGTACTCTCCTCCAAAAGATTGACACAGCCAT
>NW_015568237.1:0-214 GCF_001515605.1 Sinocyclocheilus anshuiensis | reverse complement strand
AACACTGTAATGCAAGGCCCTGTGTGCCAAAGTACACACTCAAGGCGTTTTAACAGAATATCATGACAATATTAAAATAGACAGCCCATGAAGGACTTTTGTGACCTTCAGCAAAGCTTAAAACACGAAAACCTAATTTAAATTTATCTGACAACCTTCTCTCAACATCTTCTGAGATGAAAGGTAATTTGACGATGGGTCAGTAATTATTCTA
>NW_015568236.1:0-214 GCF_001515605.1 Sinocyclocheilus anshuiensis | reverse complement strand
TTTCTACCTCAGGCTATCGGCGCGGTGTAACACAACAGGTGTGCGCCATGTAGCAACCTTGTGCCCAACTCAAACATCACATCTTGCACATCAGATTTATTGCTGTTGCCTCCTTTCTGTGGCATAAAAAACTCATTTGTACAGCCAGCATGTTGTAAACAATGCAGGTCTGGAGGCAATATATCAGTGCAGTCCAGAGATTTATACGTGTGAA
>NW_015568235.1:0-214 GCF_001515605.1 Sinocyclocheilus anshuiensis | reverse complement strand
TTCAGGTGCTAACCAACAGACTGTAGCAGCTAGCTACAAACTTGCGCCGTGCACAGTGTCCTCGATTGTTTCAGAGATCTGTAAAGCACTTTGGAAAGCCCTACAGCCAGAGTTCCTCCCTTGCTGTAATGTAGCGCAATGGGAAGCTATCGCAGCTGATTTTTGGCGCTTGTGGAACTTTCCAAACTGTGTCGGCAGCATAGACGGAAAACAT
>NW_015568234.1:0-214 GCF_001515605.1 Sinocyclocheilus anshuiensis | reverse complement strand
GATCTGATGTGGCTTATCACAGAATGAGGCAGAAAATATATTCTACACTGTAATAAAGCCTATGTTGATTAACAATGGATTATAACTTAATTATGAAAATACCCTTATGGCCTCAAGAACATAGATAAACCATATATTGTCACAGTCGTGTGCTTGGTCTTCTCGTTTAACTGCCACAGATGTCGCAAGTTTTGAGGGAGCGTGCAATTGGCAT
>NW_015568233.1:0-214 GCF_001515605.1 Sinocyclocheilus anshuiensis | reverse complement strand
TCTGTTTTTGATCAAATCATTGGAGTCCACCATTCAGTGAACTATCCATAAAGACGGTCTAAATCAGAGGTCTCCAAACTTTTTACAACAAAGGGCCAAAAATCAAACTTGACTGAGGTCCATGGGCGGACACTAAAAGTTGCACTATATCAATTAAATTTGGTCCCACTTTATATTAGGTGGCCTTAACTACAATGTACTTACATCAAAAAAA
>NW_015568232.1:0-214 GCF_001515605.1 Sinocyclocheilus anshuiensis | reverse complement strand
GCTTACACTTTAGACGTGTTCGACTTGAAGCGGCACTGTGCAGACCGACTGAAGTATGACATCAAAGTATCGTGAGAGCGATTCAAAAGCATAAGAAGCTGTCTTGCTGTCTTATTGCTCTCGCGGTACTTTGATGTCACACTTCGATCGGTCTGCACAGTGCCGCTTAAAGTCAAACACACCTATTATCTCTTCTAGGGAAAGATTAAGTGAA
>NW_015568231.1:0-214 GCF_001515605.1 Sinocyclocheilus anshuiensis | reverse complement strand
CCTCTACAGCTTTCTAATTTACTACACACTTACCACAGTAATAAAGCATGGAGCACAGGCTTTCCTACTGATTTTGTTTTAAATCATGCATTTTATTTCTATTTATTTTGGTATCTTTGTACCAAAACCATGACTTTTTCCACTATCAATATCAACCTTTTTTCAAGTACAACTGTTTTGACTGCATATGCATGCGTTTCTCTCTCTATTTCAG
>NW_015568230.1:0-214 GCF_001515605.1 Sinocyclocheilus anshuiensis | reverse complement strand
CCTCTACAGCTTTCTAATTTACTACACACTTACCACAGTAATAAAACATGGAGCACAGGCTTTCCTACTGATTTTGTTTTAAATCATGCATTTTATTTCTATTTATTTTGGTATCTTTGTACCAAAAACATGACTTTTTCCACTATCAATATCAACCTTTTTTCAAGTTCAACTGTTTTGACTGCATATGCATGCGTTTCTCTCTCTATTTCAG
>NW_015568229.1:0-214 GCF_001515605.1 Sinocyclocheilus anshuiensis | reverse complement strand
AAAACATCACAATAATCCACAAGTAATCCACTGTGGACGGCACCCATTCACTGCAGCCCATTGGTGAGTGAAATTTCTCCAAATCTGTTTCCATGAAGAAACAATCTAATCTACTTCTTGGATGGCTTTGAGAGTGAATATATTTTCAGCAAATTTTCATTTTTGGGTAAACTACTTTAAGTCAGACTTGAAATGCATATGAATGTCATTGCAT
>NW_015568228.1:0-214 GCF_001515605.1 Sinocyclocheilus anshuiensis | reverse complement strand
CCTGGACCACAAAACTAATCATAAGGGTCATTTTTTTAAAATTGATATTAATACATCATCTGAAAGCTGAATAAATAAGTTTGCCACTGATGTATGGTTTGTTAGGATAGGACAGTATCTGAAAATCTGGAATCTGAGGGTGCAAAAAAAAATCACTTTTAAATTTGTCTAAATGAAGTTCTTAGCAATGCATATCACTAATCAAAAATTAAGT
>NW_015568227.1:0-214 GCF_001515605.1 Sinocyclocheilus anshuiensis | reverse complement strand
GCACACTTTTTTTCTGACCAGTGGCTGATTTGTAGTTTGTACCACTAAAAGATTCACTGAGTTTTCAAATTTTTTCGTATTTCCCATTCATTTTCTATGTCGGTCATTTTTGACCGCGAGGAAGTCAAGTATGACTATTTTTTTTTTGACCCTTTAACATATCCGAATTATGTCCATGATTTTTTTTGTGTGTTCATATTGCTAATGTGACAAA
>NW_015568226.1:0-214 GCF_001515605.1 Sinocyclocheilus anshuiensis | reverse complement strand
ACATGTTTTTGTGACATACCTACCGTACCGCTTTAGGCATTGTTTCACGACTACAAAGAAAGCTGCCCACCGCTGTGGGGAGCTTACGGCCATGTCTCGCAAATCCGACTCGGTTAAGGCAGAGACGAGAGCAGGAATCTCCCAGAAACAATTGTCGACTGTTTTATCCCGATGAGATAGCTGGTGTATTTTTAAACCATGAAGCAGGCACAAT
>NW_015568225.1:0-214 GCF_001515605.1 Sinocyclocheilus anshuiensis | reverse complement strand
AACAAAGTGGAATATACATTTCTGCTAATGGATATAGTTTACAAAATGATGAGTATCTTCAAAAGACTTTATGACATTAACATTTGCAAATCAAAACTTTCCAGGTTGAACAATGCACCCTGACTGTGCAATATGCATGAGCTGAGAATAAAATTACTCTGACATTATTGTAATCATATAAATGACAACCAATGGCATCTAAAAAGATCACAAT
>NW_015568224.1:0-214 GCF_001515605.1 Sinocyclocheilus anshuiensis | reverse complement strand
ATGTGAATGGGATTTTTAGTTCTGAAACTTTTGCACTCTATTTAAGTGTTACAGGAACTTTGATTCACTGATTTCAATAGCCTTTATGTCTCCAGCACACCTATGATGCCTTAAAATACTGTCTACATGGGCTGCTCTCCAGGTTTTGGATCAGAGACATAGACTTACCATGTGAGGCAAGATGATTGACAGTTTCTTTGCAATCTAATCAAAT
>NW_015568223.1:0-214 GCF_001515605.1 Sinocyclocheilus anshuiensis | reverse complement strand
TAGGATTAGGGTTACTTGCATGTAATTATGCATAATGTATTGTTAATTTAATAGTAAGTACATGTAACGTGTAACAAGGACACCTTAAAAAAACTTCTATTTTAGGGCCTCTAATGAAATTAGAGTGAAATGTACTCTAATGAAAATAATCTCACAATAGCCTGATCTTGTTCTTGATGGATTTCATGACATTCACCTTCACAGAAGCTAAAAT
>NW_015568222.1:0-214 GCF_001515605.1 Sinocyclocheilus anshuiensis | reverse complement strand
TAGTCGCATATGCGAGTGATTTACTCGCAATGTAGAGGGTTGTGCCCTGCAATAAATGTTTGCATGTTTGAAGAATTCTCTAAGGCAGCTGGTGCTCAAACTTTTTACAGCGGCATACCTCCTGAGCCATTTAACATTCTTCTGCGTACCCCCTCTCTTCCACTTAGCCCAGTCACACCTTTTCTATTAAAGGACATTATTTGCCCCCTTAAAT
>NW_015568221.1:0-214 GCF_001515605.1 Sinocyclocheilus anshuiensis | reverse complement strand
GTTTAAAGTATAAATATGCAGAAATGGTGTCTTTCTTTGTTTTTTGTTTTTTTGTGGAAACAATTTATAAAAAATATGCTAATTTTCATAAAAATGTCCAGAATTTAATGTGAATAAAATAAAAATCACGAAAAAAAAAAAAACCTACATAAAAAATGTGAAATTGTTTTTATAAAAATGGACCAATATAAGCTTTCTGGACCAAAAATAAAAT
>NW_015568220.1:0-214 GCF_001515605.1 Sinocyclocheilus anshuiensis | reverse complement strand
GTTGTTATCTGTAACGATCACAAATTTTGCGCCCAACAGGTACCCCCTAAACTTTTCTGAGGCAGCCCACTTGAGAGCTAGCAGTTCAAGCTTCATACTACTATAATGCCTGTCGTTTTTCTCCGCATTACGTAGCCGCCGACTTGCATAGGCGATCACTCTCCTAGAGTCACCTTGTTGTTGGTAGAGGACAGCACCTAAACCCTCCCTACTA
>NW_015568219.1:0-214 GCF_001515605.1 Sinocyclocheilus anshuiensis | reverse complement strand
ATTAATATATCATATTTTATATTTTTACAAATCGACTTTTTGATATAAATGTATTTATTACATAAAATGTTTAATAATAATGTCAAATTAAATGAAATACAATTAATTAAATTAACATTTTATCATAAATTATTTTATAAATGTATTTATATTTCTAAATAAAAAAGTTGATTTATTAAAAAATACTTAAATGTTATAAATGTATTTATTAAAT
>NW_015568218.1:0-214 GCF_001515605.1 Sinocyclocheilus anshuiensis | reverse complement strand
TTAATACTATAGACACAGCCAGATTTACTCACTGAAAGATTTATTGGTCATAAAATAATTACTTCATAATTGTATTAGAGTCTTATATACATGCTATACAGATAATGTAGAGTTGTGCATTAATTTGAGTGGTGACCGCTGTTATGGGAGTGGCTTGATGGAGCACAGCAGATGCAGATAACTTGATCTTGACCCTTAAGAAACTTTAATTAAT
>NW_015568217.1:0-214 GCF_001515605.1 Sinocyclocheilus anshuiensis | reverse complement strand
TTTTTGTTTTTTTTAGTAGTTTTTGCATTTATTATCTTTTGCATCCAAGTAAAAAAAAATACAAAAAATAATAAACGAACAATCTGAGTTGCAGTTCCTTTAATTTCTTAATGTATTAAAAGTAATTCACTGAATTACACCAAAACAGCCATTACCACAGTTATGTAATCAGGGTTGTGAAGTAACGAATTACAAATACTCACGTTACAGTAAT
>NW_015568216.1:0-213 GCF_001515605.1 Sinocyclocheilus anshuiensis | reverse complement strand
GCCAAGCGTGCCAAAGGAAAGACCACAAAGAAGCGGCCGCAGAGGGCCACGTCCAACGTCTTCGCCATGTTCGACCAATCACAGATCCAGGAGTTCAAAGAGGCCTTCAACATGATCGATCAGAACAGAGACGGATTCATCGATAAAGAGGATCTACACGACATGCTGGCCTCTCTGGGTAATCTATCTATCTATCTATCTATCTATCTATCT
>NW_015568215.1:0-214 GCF_001515605.1 Sinocyclocheilus anshuiensis | reverse complement strand
GTCTAGATTAGTTCAAGTCAGAGTCATCAATTCTTATAATTTTTTAAATTGTATTATTTATCATTTATTTTTTGTATTTTCTATTTTATTATCTTTAAAATATATATTAATTTATTATACAACATTATATACATTATATGTATGTATATAATATATACACAATGAAGATATTTAATAAATAAATGTTAATATTAAAATATAAAAACACTTTAAT
>NW_015568214.1:0-214 GCF_001515605.1 Sinocyclocheilus anshuiensis | reverse complement strand
GAGAGAGAGAGAGAGGTGACTCAGTTAGTTAGTTAGTTAGTTAGTTAGTTAGTGAAGGGATCTGGAGAGAGGGTGCCAGTGCTGTTTCACGAAGGCTTGTGTAACTTTAACTGTGATTAAAGACTAGCTCTCCGTGACTTGAGCTCATTGAACATTCACAAGCTGATATTGATATGACCTGTAGCTTATATTTACACTGATGCATTGGGCAGAT
>NW_015568213.1:0-214 GCF_001515605.1 Sinocyclocheilus anshuiensis | reverse complement strand
TTTGGCACCATACCACAAATGGAGAATCTATCGCTATGTATCTATGTATCTATTGCTCCGTCATTTCTTTGAACAGTTAACAAATATGAAAACCGAAACCTTTCAAATTATATATAGTTTGTCAAGATTACTTTAGGTTTAGACCAGGGGTGTCAAACATACGGCCTGTGGGCCGAACACGGCCCACAGAGGTGTCCAATCCGGCCCGCAGGAT
>NW_015568212.1:0-213 GCF_001515605.1 Sinocyclocheilus anshuiensis | reverse complement strand
TGTGTGTGTGTGTGTGTGTGTGTGTGTGCATTCACTTATGTCACTTTTGGGTACATTCACCAGAGTACACACTAGCAAAATGAGGACTACCTTGACAATTTAGGACAAATTTGATGTCCTCATATGTCTGACTATATAATAGCATTTAGTATGCTCTAAAATGGTGTCCAGACTTAAAATCTCACTTGTCCCTAAAATTTACTTTTAAATGAT
>NW_015568211.1:0-214 GCF_001515605.1 Sinocyclocheilus anshuiensis | reverse complement strand
AGAAGTACAATATATTTACCTAGAAGACTGCACTCTGTGATATAATGCAATGTACTCAGTATCATCATGCACATATGCATCAAGAGGATGAAATTCTTTCTCCTCCCCTGGCTGAACCAGAATCCACTCCTTCTGGTCCTCCAATTTGAAAGCATGGTAATGTCTTTCAAATGTTTTTGGTATCCGCAGCTTGCCAAAGATCATCCAAGCACCC
>NW_015568210.1:0-214 GCF_001515605.1 Sinocyclocheilus anshuiensis | reverse complement strand
GAGAGCTGGACGGGACCAGCGGAGACGAAGGAGAACTTTCTGGAGTGGATTCTGGGGTGAGGATATGAGCCGAGAACTCTGGAGGTAGCGGCATGTCCAAGAGCGCCGAGTCAGCGGTGGCCGGTGGGCCTGAGTCAGCGGCGGCCGGCAGGCTTGACGGCGAGCTGGCTCTGGATCGGGGCCGGACACTCTCCAGACACCGGAGGATCCCTTC
>NW_015568209.1:0-214 GCF_001515605.1 Sinocyclocheilus anshuiensis | reverse complement strand
CTTAGGGTGTCCTTAGAAGACTAGCTCAGCATCCCCATCTTCTCAAAATCTAACAGAACCGCAGACTGAAGGCGGGTCGCTGATGTGTTTGCCTTTATCCTCTATTGAGGTCACACCTCTGGGATTTGAGTGAGTGAATGGGGTCTTGAACTTTTGGAAGGAAAGTTTATTTGTCTCAGAGCATGGTATTTTGCATATGTAATTCGATTGGGTG
>NW_015568208.1:0-214 GCF_001515605.1 Sinocyclocheilus anshuiensis | reverse complement strand
TTGCCTGCCCAGCAGGATCGCTACGATGCTGTGTATCGGTGACCTGCCTCATTACTACAGCACGGTAGGTGAGCAGTTTCTGAACCATTCCATCGATTTTTCGGGAGCAATATTCTTTCTTTGCTCGCTGTCATCCAGATTCATTGTGCCTGGCTTAAACACTTCAGAGACTTTTTTATTTTATTTTATTTTATTTTATTTTATTTTATTTTAT
>NW_015568207.1:0-214 GCF_001515605.1 Sinocyclocheilus anshuiensis | reverse complement strand
CTCTTCTTTTTAACTTTTTATTAATCAAAGAATCCTGAAAAAAAATATCACAGGTTCAAAAAAAATATGAAGCATTGCATGTTTTGAATATATACATATAAATATATATACACACACACACACACACAATTCAGACAAAAGGAATTAACTTAATTTAGCTTATTTTTATTTTTTTTGTTCAAGTCCATTTGTAAAGTCCAGTTAATTCTAAATC
>NW_015568206.1:0-214 GCF_001515605.1 Sinocyclocheilus anshuiensis | reverse complement strand
TAGATCCATCTCTATTTTTGAGTTATCTGATCGTGATTAATAATCTGATCGTGGTTATTCGATCTAGTCACAATTATATGAGAAATGCAATAATTGTGCCATTTCAATCACATTTTGGCATCCAAATTTAAGCACTTAAGGAAATGTCATCAAATGTGCAATAGAAGCATGGAGAGTCATAATATGACAGGGAGTAAAAATATATTTAAAAAAT
>NW_015568205.1:0-214 GCF_001515605.1 Sinocyclocheilus anshuiensis | reverse complement strand
TACTTGTTTAGACTTCAAATATGACGTTTGTTAATAAAGATAATGCCTACTTGAACATTTGCTTCGACGTTTTCGGAGATGTGAGCTCCAGGGAATCAGCGGCCGTTCAGAGGGTTTTAAAAGACACTCTGTTGTTGTTTTTCTTATGTATTTACACACTCGCGCCATCAAACTGTTGTATAAATGCAATATCACACTCGTAGACGTGAGATAT
>NW_015568204.1:0-214 GCF_001515605.1 Sinocyclocheilus anshuiensis | reverse complement strand
TCCACTGCCACTGAATCTAGATGGAGTTCCTGACTGGAGGCTGTTAATCAAATATATCAAGAGTTTAGGAGCTTTTTTTTTTTCATGAGTCTATAAAAATCATAAAAATAATTTCATATGAGTTTAGATTGAAGCTGCAATTTTTCCCTGCATCATAATGACTGAACTGTGTATGAAGTATAATTATTAAAAAACGCCATGATGAAAGAGGTCA
>NW_015568203.1:0-214 GCF_001515605.1 Sinocyclocheilus anshuiensis | reverse complement strand
AGAAATCTTATACAGTACAGTTTGTTGATCTAAAATGGTAATTGTACATTAACAGCTGTCAAACATGTCGGTACGCAAATGAGCGGTCTGAACTTATTTACACGGCACATTTTTTAAATTTTGGTCACACATACGCACCTGCGTACAACTTATGTGCACCCCTGTGTGCATATATATGTATGTATGTATGTATATATATATATATATATATATA
>NW_015568202.1:0-214 GCF_001515605.1 Sinocyclocheilus anshuiensis | reverse complement strand
TGTCAATCACGTTTACACACTGCCTCCGAAACTTTCGTCTGTCATCAAAAAATTCGGACCAGGTTTGGTTTTCTGTGTTTTCGTTTCCGTAGCAAGCATTTTGATAGGAAAGGATGGCGAATACGAAACAAATAAAAAAAACGTATACGAAAATTTCGGACTCAGTATTCAAAGACCTTTACTGCTAATAAGCAGCAAATTGGGAGTTTTTTGA
>NW_015568201.1:0-212 GCF_001515605.1 Sinocyclocheilus anshuiensis | reverse complement strand
GTTTCTATGCCACCAAATGGCATTCTTCAAACAGGCATCACCTTTGTGGGACATGAGCACATCCTTAAGTTAGATCCTTCCTTTTTAACAAAAGAATAACAGCAAGAAAAATGATTAATAATTTAATCACACAAACCTTGCACCCGTTTATCAGGTGGATTGACTATTGTACATTATTAATCTGTGTGTGTGTGTGTGTGTGTGTGTGTGTG
>NW_015568200.1:0-214 GCF_001515605.1 Sinocyclocheilus anshuiensis | reverse complement strand
TGTATCCAATCTGTATATAGACTCTGGTTTTCTTTGACAGAACATCCATACATGACTCCCCCGGTTGCTTGGCAATAAGCTGTGCCTGTCTTGTGATGTCTCTTTGATCTTTCACCCCATCTTTATCACTGAGCTGTTTTTCCAGGCAGCTATTTTTGGACTTTACGGTCTGTATTTAAAATTTCAATTATGCATCAGTGTTACTAGCTTATAT
>NW_015568199.1:0-214 GCF_001515605.1 Sinocyclocheilus anshuiensis | reverse complement strand
CCCATCAGAAAGGGTTTTCAGCACAGGGGGGAACATTGTAACATGCCTGCGTTCCTCCCTGAAACCTCAAAATGTTGATAGGTTAGTGTTCTTGGCCAAGAACCTTTAAGGTTTTGTGCCAATTGGAGCAAAAAGCACAAGTTCTATTTAGTTATTTTTATTTATTATCGTTAACGTTCTCTTATCTTCAAAAACATAAAGCTTTTAAGTTGTT
>NW_015568198.1:0-214 GCF_001515605.1 Sinocyclocheilus anshuiensis | reverse complement strand
TCTATTAATGCAAGCAATATACCTCCCATTGCAGCAGAGCCAACCATGGCCACTGGTCCATCTGTGATGAGAAAAGATTAACAACACATGCATAAACACAGGTTATCCTTTTTATGTGAGAAAAAAAGAAGAATGAACTGTTAAAGGGTCATATGACGTTGCTAAAAATAACATAATGTTGTGTATTTGGTGTAATGCAATGTGTTTATGCGGT
>NW_015568197.1:0-214 GCF_001515605.1 Sinocyclocheilus anshuiensis | reverse complement strand
ATCTACTGTAAACCTCAGCTCACGGGGCTTATTGCTTGAATATAAATGAGAAGAAAACACTCTTGCTCTTGAGCATATCGCTGCCGAGAGAAAGCAAGCAACAGGCTGTCATCACGTAGGCACGCACAAGCACCAGGCCCGTTTTTATTTTTATTTTTAGTTATTATTATTATTAATATTTTATATGAATGCCTTCTCAATGTAACAAAGTTAT
>NW_015568196.1:0-214 GCF_001515605.1 Sinocyclocheilus anshuiensis | reverse complement strand
GAAAAAAGTCGAAATAAAATGTTGAGAATAATCTCATTAAATTACGAGAAAAATGCAGTGCATTACTCTCCAACCCACCCTTTTGCAGACACTGAATAGCGCTGTCCAACGAGATGAAATGAACATGACACGAGTGTGTTAATTCTCGACTTTTTTCTCGAATTTTAACGAGTTTTTTTCTCGTAATTTATTGAGATTATTCTCAACATTTTAT
>NW_015568195.1:0-214 GCF_001515605.1 Sinocyclocheilus anshuiensis | reverse complement strand
GGAATCAAAAAAAAAAAAAAGAGAGCCTCCATAGCATAACGTGAGCTAAACAGCAGAGATAAGCTTTTCAAAATGAAAACAAGACAAAAAGAAAAGTAAAACAAAACTTGCTGCCGGTGACAGTGCTTGCATGTTTTGTTTTTTTTTCACACAAGAACACCAACATGTGCACCTTCTCTGGTTTAAGAAGCGGTCTTTTACTTGACTTAAGCGT
>NW_015568194.1:0-214 GCF_001515605.1 Sinocyclocheilus anshuiensis | reverse complement strand
AAAGCCAGTTGCGCTCGCACCATGGCGGATTCGCTATTTACATGGTGGAATTTGCAAGCGGAAAGACTGAACGCTTCTCCAGAGAGGAAACAGATCTGCTTGTGTGTGAGGTTAAAGCGCGCGAGCAGACCATCTACGGGACAAGCCGGATTCCACACATTTTTATCTTTATTCACACAATAATAATCTTTTACATTGTAATCCTTTTATTTTT
>NW_015568193.1:0-214 GCF_001515605.1 Sinocyclocheilus anshuiensis | reverse complement strand
GTGTGTGTGTGTGTGTGTGTGTGTCTGTGTGTGTGTGTGTGTGTCCGTGTCTGTCTGTGTGTGTGTCTGTCCGTGTGTGTGTGTCTGTGTGAGTGTGTGTGACCAAATGTCCCCACAAGGATAGTAAAACCTGACATTTTTTAAAATTTTTGAGGGAAACAAATGATTAAAAATAGTAAATGATGTTTATCTAAAAGTGTAAGAATGCAAACAG
>NW_015568192.1:0-214 GCF_001515605.1 Sinocyclocheilus anshuiensis | reverse complement strand
TTCTGCTCCTCATGGGCGGCCAGTAGCTGCTCTCTGAGACTGCTGAGCTGCGTGATCATCCCCATCAGCTGGCGCTCTTTCTCCGCCAGGCTGTCTGGGGTGCCTGCAGGGGTTAAAGGGCACAGGCCAAGGGTCAAAGAACTAGTCGAGGAAGCCTTGTACGCAGATGTGCTCCTCCTGAGATGTGCTATCGCCCTGGTGTTTATCTTGCCGT
>NW_015568191.1:0-214 GCF_001515605.1 Sinocyclocheilus anshuiensis | reverse complement strand
TGAATTGTGAAACTGAATTTGATATTACATGTCTGAAATCTGAATACATGACTTGAAGGTTATATGATTCTGATACTAAAATCTATATTTCAACTTTGAATTTCATTATTTTTTTGTGACTGAACTATTGTTTGACGTTGTTTATTTTGGTTTTAATCCCTTTCCCTCCTTTTAATTTACTCAAGAATAATATATTGTCATCTCATTTCATTTA
>NW_015568190.1:0-214 GCF_001515605.1 Sinocyclocheilus anshuiensis | reverse complement strand
GTTTTGCATAAATTACAGTTGATTCATGTGAAATATCCACTCCTGAACATCCTTTGCAAAATCATCAGACGATCTCTTGTCGGTGGACACACTGTAAAGCCGCACGATGCGTGATATCACAAAAGATGGCGGTAATGATCAAATTTAGTTTGAGATCTAGTCAGAAGAAGACGCTGCGTGCACTGCTTCAATGCATTACAGGCTCGTGACTCGT
>NW_015568189.1:0-214 GCF_001515605.1 Sinocyclocheilus anshuiensis | reverse complement strand
AGAATTCATTATGCCATCTATCTGAACAAGATATCCAGGATCTCCAGCAGAAAAATAAGCCCACAACATTAAAGATACAGCAGTATATTTAATTGTACACAATCACATGGGGTACTTCTTTTATCCCTGTGTGCACCAAACCATCTTGAGTTAAAAAGCTTTTTTTTTGTTGTTTCATCTGACCATTGAACCCAGTCCCGTTTAAAGTTCCAGT
>NW_015568188.1:0-214 GCF_001515605.1 Sinocyclocheilus anshuiensis | reverse complement strand
CGAGGTGTATGTGGGATCATCGGAGGGACCTCTAGTGGTCTACACAGATCACAATCTTTTAATTTTTCTGCACTCTTTACAAAACCTCAACCAAAGGCTAATGAGATGGTGTGTGTTTTTACAGGGTTACCTGTTGGATATATGCCATATTAAAGGCTCAGAAAATGTAACCGCTGATGCCTTGTCTCGTGTTCACATAGTCTAAGTGTTGTAG
>NW_015568187.1:0-214 GCF_001515605.1 Sinocyclocheilus anshuiensis | reverse complement strand
CCACTCATCTTTTTCACTGGTTTCCCTCCTCCACCTCTTCCCCAGGGAGCCGTTCAGTCTCCTGCCACAGACGTGGAGTAGTAATGCCAATCACACAGCAAGCGATTCTCTCCCCAGTATTCCCACTGCGTTTGCTCTCCTCATCCGACCCCATTCCCAGATCATCCTCCTTCTCATGAACCACCACCGCACGTCCCAGAACGGACTGACCCCC
>NW_015568186.1:0-214 GCF_001515605.1 Sinocyclocheilus anshuiensis | reverse complement strand
TACAAATTGTTTTTCTGTAAACATTTACTTCATCATTCGTTTCTTTTCAAATCTCAATGATGTTTATGAAGAATTACTCTTTTATATTTGTAGTGCACATGACTTGTGGACCATTAAATCCACTTCATCCAGTTTCACCAGCTCTGCCCGTGAGTATATATGTCAGCTTACATGTATTAACTGTTATTTACACTAATACGTTTGGTTCTGCAGT
>NW_015568185.1:0-214 GCF_001515605.1 Sinocyclocheilus anshuiensis | reverse complement strand
GTTTTTTTTTTTTTTTTTTCTAAATATTTATCAAGATTTTGTTAAAATGAGGAAACATATCTGCCAATGGGGCAAGAAAAATAATCTTGTATTGCCTTTGAATTAAGATTATTAGGATTATTTCTCTTGCCACATTGGCCGATAATTTTTCTTGTTTTAAAGGGATCAGCGGATGCCCATTTTCCACAAGTTGATATGATTCTTTAGGGTCTTA
>NW_015568184.1:0-214 GCF_001515605.1 Sinocyclocheilus anshuiensis | reverse complement strand
TTATGTTATGTTTAAATATGATATGGGCTATGATGTTTGGAAACTGGATCTAAGGGAAACTTAAAATGGATATTAGGTTAAAAATTATGAACTATTATTCAAGGTTCAGTAAAAATTTGAATTGTTTTATTTTCTTTATATTTATTAATATATTTTAAGAGGTTCTGCAATTATGATAAGTTAAATTGAAGGATGTTTGTCTTAAATTTAAAGT
>NW_015568183.1:0-214 GCF_001515605.1 Sinocyclocheilus anshuiensis | reverse complement strand
GGAGGAAGGAGGGACATGCTGTCAGAGAGCCCTCGCTGCTGAGGGAGATTGCGGTGCTGAGGAGATCGGGCAGTAGGAAGGAGCGGAGACCGCCAGTGGCTGCCCGAGGCAGTGGTGCTGGAACGATGGAAGACGAGGAGGAGCCATCGCTGTCCACCAGGAGTGTCGTGCCGTCCACCAAAGATGTCCAGTACCATCGCATGGCACCGCGAGT
>NW_015568182.1:0-214 GCF_001515605.1 Sinocyclocheilus anshuiensis | reverse complement strand
GGGAAAAAGATCCACAAACAGAGCAAGAAATAGCTTTATGTCCCATGAATGCCTGCTAATAAGTTCGAGATCCACAACAGACCAGTCCAATTTGAGGTTAAAACGCTGAAGGTATAGAGTTGCCTTAGCTGAAAAACTCTTATGGCATTCGTAAAATAAAGAGCCTCCATAATTAAGTGCCAGGTCTGATATGATCGCTGAATAGGTATCGAGT
>NW_015568181.1:0-214 GCF_001515605.1 Sinocyclocheilus anshuiensis | reverse complement strand
AATAATTGATACAACTCATCCATTTTCTTAAAAAATTATATAAAATATTTTGTTTTGTGAAAACTTGTAAGTTATGCTTTTTACACTCATTTTACAGTTTAATATGTTACCATAGTCATTGCCCTACTATGCGCATATGATATTTTATTTGCGCAGGTCTTAAAAAATATCTTAAGTCTTACATTTGAGCTTAAAAATCCTGCAGATACTGAGT
>NW_015568180.1:0-214 GCF_001515605.1 Sinocyclocheilus anshuiensis | reverse complement strand
TTAATTGAAATACATGCTATAATTCATTCAAATAAATGTGATCTTTCCGCACTATTTCATCTGATTTGAAGCGGGCATAATGCTAGAGCTAACGTGCCGTAACTGACGAAAACAACTGTCATTTTTACCCATTCTGTCAAATATTGCGCTGTAAAGAGCAATACTAGTATTAACTTGTCTATAACTTGGCAAATGACCATGGAATAAGCAGGAT
>NW_015568179.1:0-214 GCF_001515605.1 Sinocyclocheilus anshuiensis | reverse complement strand
CTGTGGCTTCAGATACTGAGTTATGCATTCTGGAAATCAAGCACACACAAACATTTTTGCAGAACTGATCATCGTTCTAAAACAGTTCTAAAAATAATCTAAGCACTGTACTGTACTGACAGAGTAAGTAGGGGTTGTATAGTGTAAAAGAGCTACAGACACTTATCTCACATAATAAACAAGCCTACAAGTAATTATTTTCTCATATTTTAGT
>NW_015568178.1:0-214 GCF_001515605.1 Sinocyclocheilus anshuiensis | reverse complement strand
TTATGTTCCTAAAGTCCCTTCTGTCATGCCACAGCCTATCGTACTTCAGGCCTTCTGTCCCCTTCCCTTCAGAGAACCTGACCAGCAGAAGCTTAACTGGCACTGGGCACACATGTCCACAGAGCTGCCCTGTGAAGAAAGGTGGACCAACTGCTTGTTTGCTATGGTTCCCCTAAGAGAGGTCTTCCTGCTACTAAACAGACCCTCAGCCGGT
>NW_015568177.1:0-214 GCF_001515605.1 Sinocyclocheilus anshuiensis | reverse complement strand
TCTCCAGTATGTAAATGCACATTAGGACGGCTATACTTGCAGTGAGTATATTGCATTAAGTTTAAAGCAATATTACTCAGATTGATTTACATTGTTTGCTATGGCCGCCTCTCCCCTCTACGTTAGCTAAGTGTTCCGGTGGCAATGTGGCGCTTTGCTTTTTATTATCAGTAAAATATGGTGGATATTATAAAGATATATCTCTCGGCTCGGT
>NW_015568176.1:0-214 GCF_001515605.1 Sinocyclocheilus anshuiensis | reverse complement strand
ATAGTAGTGTATATTGTAACACAAAATTTATATTTTGAATAAACAGTGTTCTTTTTCATTTTTTCTTTATCAAAGAATCCTGAAAAAAGTATCACAGGTACCAAAAAATATTAAGCAGCACAACTGTTTTCAACACTGATTATAAATCAGCATATTAGAATGAATTCTGCAGGATCATGTGACACTGAAGACTGGAGTAATGATGCTGAAAATT
>NW_015568175.1:0-214 GCF_001515605.1 Sinocyclocheilus anshuiensis | reverse complement strand
ACCAAATACCTTCCACTTAATAATAGACTTCACTGTGCTTCTAGGGATTGATAAACCTTTGAATTTTTTTTTGTATCCATCTCCTGACTTGTGCCTGCCCACAAATTTATCCCAGAGATCTTTTGACAGTCCCTTGCCAGTGCCACCCATAGTCGATTGTTTGCTTCAGTAGGGTATATGTCAAACGTCACCTGACCAAACCCGGAAAACAGGT
>NW_015568174.1:0-214 GCF_001515605.1 Sinocyclocheilus anshuiensis | reverse complement strand
TCTTTACACATCTTTTCACTTTAAATACTCCTCTGTGGGATGCTGCTACATATCTTGAAATCATATTATTAAACCGAGTCACTGTCTGGTTCCTTCTCACAAGAGAGATTCACGCATAACGTGGTGTCCTTTTCTAGCAAGCAGCACGTGATCAAGGGCTCACGTCACACTCCACATGGCCAAAGACAGAGATCAGCCAGGCCTGACAGAAGGT
>NW_015568173.1:0-214 GCF_001515605.1 Sinocyclocheilus anshuiensis | reverse complement strand
TAATATGGTTGACCAGGGCTATGCTGAAGAAGTGCCAAAACAGGAGCTTGAGCGACATGATGATAAGGTTTGGTACATTCCACATCATGGAGTGTACCACCCCCGTAAAGGCAAGTTGCGGGTTGTTTTTGACTGTGGAGCAGAATTCAAGGGAACTTCTTTAAACAGTCAGTTATTGCAGGGCCCTAACCTCACTAGCTCATTGATTGGAGTT
>NW_015568172.1:0-214 GCF_001515605.1 Sinocyclocheilus anshuiensis | reverse complement strand
CATTTAAGAACACTGAAAATGATCAAAAAAATAATAAAAAGGAGTTAAACAAATCTTATTTAATTATTTAAAACGCTTTTTAAAGAAACCTTGTCCTCTGGTGTGACATCTTTGTCCTGTGCTGTGACAGTACAGGCGTCACACCGGAGGACATTTTCTGTCACATCAAAGGACGTTTTAGCCTTTTTCTGTCAATTAATGACCTTGCTATTCC
>NW_015568171.1:0-214 GCF_001515605.1 Sinocyclocheilus anshuiensis | reverse complement strand
AATTGTTGAAGGCCAGAGCACAATGACATGGGTGCCAGGCCACCTTCTCCCCAGAGGCTTGACTGGATCTGGAATGCTTTGTGTCAGAGCTCTTGGCAGGTCAGGCAAGTTAACTCACTGGCCTCCCGAGCCCTCATGGGCCTGGTGTCCACTTGCACTCCCAATAAGTCCCCTGTATACAGTGGCTCCACCGGAATGTCTTTTTTCATGGATT
>NW_015568170.1:0-214 GCF_001515605.1 Sinocyclocheilus anshuiensis | reverse complement strand
CCGGTATGCCCGGATCCACAACAGGAGCAGTCTGAGTCACAGCTGAGCCCGACTGCATGGCCTCCAGGCCGGCCTGACTCACAGGCAGACTGCTTTGAGTCACTGGTGGGCTGCTGTGTGGAGCTCCAGGGCCCGGCTCCATCAGCAGGGGGCTGGGCTGCGTGGTGGCCGGGCTGGGGTGGGGGGCTGGTGGGCTGGGATGAGACACGGTCGG
>NW_015568169.1:0-214 GCF_001515605.1 Sinocyclocheilus anshuiensis | reverse complement strand
TAAATCCTCTGCTCTGGCCGTCAGGGCCCTTAATGTGACATCTCTTTTGACAGCATACCAGGGGGAGCTGATGGAGGAGATGGGCCGTCAGCTGGACGCAGGCTCTCCAAACCCAGCCCTTTGGGAGGAGATCTGTGTGATCGCCGATCTGAACCGCCGCACATCACGTTGGGGCAGTTCAGAGCTGTGGCAGGAGTATGGGGCTAGCTGTGGT
>NW_015568168.1:0-214 GCF_001515605.1 Sinocyclocheilus anshuiensis | reverse complement strand
TTATGCTTTAATATATAGATCTGTCATGGAGTTTGAGCATGGTTTCATTTTTGTACGTGACAAATTTCGCAACGGCATATGCTTGTTAGAAAAAAAAATGAAAAATACAACTCCCACACTCTGAACAGTAAGTAAATTCTAAGCCAAAGTGTAATAGTCTGCCTTTCACTAACTACCCTGAGTGGTTCATGTCATACTTTCCATTCCTTTTCCA
>NW_015568167.1:0-214 GCF_001515605.1 Sinocyclocheilus anshuiensis | reverse complement strand
GCCCCTGAATCCAGCCCAAAGAGGGCTCCTGTTCCCGAGTTTAGCACACGGAGGGCTCCTGTTCCCAAGTTTAGCCCAGTGAGGGCTCCTGTGCCCGAGTCTAACCCAGTGAAGGTTCCTGTCCCCGAATCTAGGCCAGAGAAGGCTCCAGTCCCCGAGTTTAGCCCGTAGAAGGCTCCAGTCCCTGAGTGTAGCACAGAAAGGGCTCCAGTTC
>NW_015568166.1:0-214 GCF_001515605.1 Sinocyclocheilus anshuiensis | reverse complement strand
TAGAATGAGGGTGAAGTGATATCGCATTTGCATATTTTGGTGACAGTATTAGGGTAAATGGAGTGGGGGACTGGAATGTCCCCGTTGTGATCATATGAGTTTATTGATCTTAAAATTGTTAAAGATTTGGTGTCAGTCTATGTGAGACAGACTTTAGTTGGCCGGTTTTAAAATTCAGCAAGTAATTATTATTATTATTATTATTATTATTATT
>NW_015568165.1:0-214 GCF_001515605.1 Sinocyclocheilus anshuiensis | reverse complement strand
CTCTTCTGGATCTAATTCTGGACTAATTCAGCTCTGCAGGAATCACTGGATGTGCCTCTGTGGACTCCTAAAATGTTTTTGATCATTTTTAGCTGTAGTTTTTCTATTGAATTTTATTCCAAATTTTTAAATTTAGTACTGGTCCCCAAATTTCACATCCATATAAAATAATTGGTTTTATTATTGAGTTATATAATTTAATCCAGGTTTTAAT
>NW_015568164.1:0-214 GCF_001515605.1 Sinocyclocheilus anshuiensis | reverse complement strand
ATATTTTAACATCCAAAGTATTTATATTCTGTATCTTTATGAATAAAATTTTTATTTTATGCAAAGCATCAGGCTTTTCCATCACACAAAAAGACCAACGTGACGCTCGATTAGGTGACTCACACCACGCGCCTGTGTGATGCTTTGCATAAAACTGAACGATATACAACACAGTAACGATTTTATAGATAAAATAAAATGTACACAAATCTGT
>NW_015568163.1:0-214 GCF_001515605.1 Sinocyclocheilus anshuiensis | reverse complement strand
TAGACCTAATCTCTCTCTCCCACGATCCTCCAAAATGCGGTGCATTTGGTGAGTTTAGACGGAAATGAATCTGTTGAGAAGCCAGATGCTCTTTCAAGGTTGGGTGAAGTGTATTGAAGGCATTCTGAAGTTCTGTGGTACCTCCCTTGAAGTTTGTACCATTATCAGAAAGCACTTCATATGGTTTCCCTCTGCGAGCTATGAACCTTCTTAA
>NW_015568162.1:0-214 GCF_001515605.1 Sinocyclocheilus anshuiensis | reverse complement strand
CAGCACGGGTCAAATTTACCCGCTATATAATGCCTGTATGTTCACACTGTCATTTTCGTGCAGCTTATGTTTTAACATAGTACGTTGCTAGGCAACGCCTTTCCTTCACTGAATTAGCGGTTATCAGTTTCATAAATAAAAACAAAATGAGTAAAAGAAGGCGATTTATAGGCCAATTCACACCGCACCGACAAACGCCAACAGACTAGTCTGT
>NW_015568161.1:0-214 GCF_001515605.1 Sinocyclocheilus anshuiensis | reverse complement strand
ATGCACGTAGTTTATTTCGTGCTTTGATATGAAAGGATACAGGCGCAAGACACCGGCGCATGTGCGCATATATACAGTATATATATATATATACATATATATATATATGCATGAAATGATTTTATCATAAGTTCCTTGCCATCACATATGTTGCTTTATAAACACTATTGTAACAACCAAAGAAAAACTTATTTTAACTTAAAATTAAAGTCAA
>NW_015568160.1:0-214 GCF_001515605.1 Sinocyclocheilus anshuiensis | reverse complement strand
TGTAGTTGAAAATAAACAACAAAAAGGACGTTGAGAACAAACCCCATTTGAACAAATCAAGTGTAATGCTGGTGTATGTTTCACCGAAAGTATAAGTATGTTCAGGTCTCTCAGCCCAAAACTTTTCTGTTATCCAATTTTATTTATATTATGTTTTGTGTTTTCATTGTTCTCTGCTGTGGCAGTTTCTATCATTAAAACAAAGTTCTCGTGT
>NW_015568158.1:0-214 GCF_001515605.1 Sinocyclocheilus anshuiensis | reverse complement strand
CAACCGCAATCAAAGACTTAAATGGCAGTTGATTAACTTTATGGTTGGCCAGGCAAAAATGGCCATATATATTTCAAGAAAAAACAGGCTTAAAAATATAGATGGCCAAGATGGTGTACTGTTGTTTAAGGCATTTATTAGGTGTAGGATCTCGGTGGAGTTTAAATATTATAAAGAGATGCAGGATTTGGACACCTTTGTATTACAGTGGTGT
>NW_015568157.1:0-214 GCF_001515605.1 Sinocyclocheilus anshuiensis | reverse complement strand
CGCATGCGTGCTAAACAGATTGAACACAATAGAATAATTGCGCAATAATTCTGAATAAAATATTAATTCTGCTAAAATATTTGTTGTTGGACATTACATGTGGCACATGTAGAATTGTAATCCTACATAAGTGTATTTTTTATGATAGCAGTAACTAAATCAAATGTATGCTGGCTAATACAGCCCATTACTAGCTCAAATTAGTTAAATGTGT
>NW_015568156.1:0-214 GCF_001515605.1 Sinocyclocheilus anshuiensis | reverse complement strand
GTGTGTGTGTGTGTGTGTGTGTGAGCGTGTGAGTGAGTGAGTGTGTGTGTGTGCGTGAGTGTGCGTGTGAGTGAGTGAGTGAGTGTTTGTGTGTGTGAATGAGTGAGTGTGTGCATGAGTGTTTGTGTTTGTGTGAGTGTGAGTGAGCGAGTGAGTGTGTGTGAGTGTTTGTGTGAGTGTGTGTGAGTGAGTGAGTGTGTGTGTGTGTGTGTGT
>NW_015568155.1:0-214 GCF_001515605.1 Sinocyclocheilus anshuiensis | reverse complement strand
GTGTGTGTGAGTGTTTGTGTGTGTGTGTGTGTGTGTGTGAGTGTGAGCGTGTGCGTGTGCGTGTGCGTGTGCGTGTGTGTGTATGTACACACATATATTATCATGATACATTATTATTATTATTATTACTATTAAGTGTTAAATTCTGACCTTATTTTCTTAGCACAAAAAAACACAAAACAAAAATCATAAACAAAATTGCTTCTTATTTATT
>NW_015568154.1:0-214 GCF_001515605.1 Sinocyclocheilus anshuiensis | reverse complement strand
TAATTGGATGTATGGATATTATGGATAAAGGTCTCATATTTTACCGGGAAGCAATGTTTTGAAATGAAAAAATGTCTTGATGATTTTTTTATTACAAACATGCAGCTTTCATTTCTTAGAAAGTTAATTGATGGAGTGGAGTCGTATGGATTACTTGTGGATTATCATTATGTTTTTATCAGCTGTTTGGACTCTCATTCTGACTGCACCCATT
>NW_015568153.1:0-214 GCF_001515605.1 Sinocyclocheilus anshuiensis | reverse complement strand
ATGTGACACTGAAGACTGGAGTAATGATGCTGAAAATTCATATAAACAAAATATGATATATAAGTAATATATTATTAAATACTACTACAAAATAGTTATTTTACTGTATTTTTTTATTTAAAAAAAGTACAACCTTTGTTCATAAACATTTTAAAAATCTTACCGACTTTTGAATGAAACACGGGGAAAAAAATTGGTGTAGAAACAATTTTTT
>NW_015568152.1:0-214 GCF_001515605.1 Sinocyclocheilus anshuiensis | reverse complement strand
GAGAACAGCGGCAGCAAGTTCCATCCTTGGAATAGTGATGGTTTTCAGAGGAGCAACCTTTGCCTTGCCTATCACAAGTGCTGTATGAGTGCGTCCTTCCTTGTTGATGAGCCTAAGATAGCTGGCTGTACCATAACCAACCTCACTAGCATCACAAAAGTGATGCAGCTGTACACTTGAAGGTTCTTCAAAACCTTGAGGTTTAAGACATCTA
>NW_015568151.1:0-214 GCF_001515605.1 Sinocyclocheilus anshuiensis | reverse complement strand
ATACTGCCTTGAAAAATATCGGTATCGTATCGAAAACAAAACAAGTGGTATCGCCCATCCCTATCCCGCACACACATGAGTCTCTGCACTCGCCTATCAAGTCTTGTCCCACGCCGCACTTGTTGTGTCGGGTCTCGCGGGAGAGCAGGTCTCTAATCCACTGGCACTAGACTCGACAGTGCGTGAGCTACATCCTTTTTACAATCTAGATTAG
>NW_015568150.1:0-214 GCF_001515605.1 Sinocyclocheilus anshuiensis | reverse complement strand
TTACAGGCTGTCTGTTAATGAAGAACATGGCAATATTATGGAAATTGAGCATTTCTAAATTGTATATGCGAAAAAATACACATTTTACTTATGAAGATAAGTTTTGGAAGGAAAAAATCAATAGCAGGTGATTGCATCATTTTAGTTTGTGTACAAAATCCCAGTGAGTTACTGCATATTGATTTACAACTAACTGCGCTAATCATATTCTTGT
>NW_015568149.1:0-214 GCF_001515605.1 Sinocyclocheilus anshuiensis | reverse complement strand
TTCCAAAGACACTCTATCAGGTATTTAAAAAGAAAGTTTCAAAATTGTTTGTTTAAAGAACATTTTTCATTTTTTTATGCATTTTATGGTACATCTCACAACAGGTTTCTTTTCATTTGGAATAATGTGTACAGATAAATCATACAATAAAGGCATCTTTACACAGCAGAGTTAAAGGGGTCATATGATGTTGCTAAAAAAAACATTATTTTGT
>NW_015568148.1:0-214 GCF_001515605.1 Sinocyclocheilus anshuiensis | reverse complement strand
TGTGTGTATGTGTGTTTCAGGGAGCTGCTGCGCTGTGAAAGTGCTCTGGCGCGTCTCTACTGCCGCATGGCATTGCTCAACATCTTTGCTCCCAAGAGCCCTCACACGTTCACACGTCTCTTCCACATCCCCGCCGTGCGCGACATCACACTTGAGCACCTGCAGCTCTTGTCCAATCAGCTGCTGGCTCCGCCTCTGCCAGGTGATGTCATAC
>NW_015568147.1:0-214 GCF_001515605.1 Sinocyclocheilus anshuiensis | reverse complement strand
TCTTGCCACCAATCTCCCTGAAAATCCCAAAACTGTGTCAGAACATATTTCAATAATTTCCCAAACTGCAAGCATATTTTAAACTGAAAAGCAGTGGATTATTTTGGCTTGTGCGGAGTTCTTCTGAGTTTAAACTAAATCAGATGGAAAAGAGCTGACATGCTGAAGCTGGTGATGAAGGAGGTCTTGGGTAACTCCACCTCAAAGGACACTT
>NW_015568146.1:0-214 GCF_001515605.1 Sinocyclocheilus anshuiensis | reverse complement strand
CGTGTTTATGGGATTGACATAATGCGAGAAGGAGAAGAAAAAAAAACATTATTCATTTTATTAATAATAAAATAAATTAAAAAAAAATAAAAAAAAAAATATAAAAAAAAAATAATAATAATAATAAATAAATAAATAGATTTTAATAATAATTAATAAAAAAAAAAACACTTTTTTAAATTCTTTTACTTAACTTCGTTTCTTTAATAAACTT
>NW_015568145.1:0-214 GCF_001515605.1 Sinocyclocheilus anshuiensis | reverse complement strand
AGCTATACGAGAATACTTTTTGTGCGCAAAGAAAACAAAAATAATTACTTAATTCAACAATTTGTCGTTGTTTGTTGTTTATGTTCAGATCAACGCGTAAACAACGTATCAGCGCACATACGTTGTTTACGTATGTGATACTCTCCAAAATGGAGACGCAGAGGAGACGAATTGTTGAATTAAGTCATTATTTTTGTTTTCTTTGCACACAAAA
>NW_015568144.1:0-214 GCF_001515605.1 Sinocyclocheilus anshuiensis | reverse complement strand
CTATAATTGGCTGAATGACACAGAATTTGCTACTTTCAGATTTCTGGGGAATTGGGGTCCCTGTAATAAGAGCACCGTAAGTCATTTTGGATAAAAGTGTCTGACAAATTAATAAATGTAAATTTGATTTTTGTAAATCCTTTTTTGTGTTTTGGGCACAAACGCTCAGTAATGTGGCTTTTTTCTTGAAGTATATTTCTTCAAGGTACTACTA
>NW_015568143.1:0-214 GCF_001515605.1 Sinocyclocheilus anshuiensis | reverse complement strand
GGCCAAAGTTCTTCTAAAAGCAATAAGACATTTTTTATTAAACTTGTCAATTTGACAAAGGTCTGAAAAAAATGGTATTGCAATTCAGTTACTATTGTCCCCATCACTTCTAAAACGATGACTGGTGTTTACTTTTCTTACACTTTCTAGCTGAAGTTGCAAGACTATTTACGCCTTACAACAGAGGAAGAGGACTTGCAAGACGAACAAGCTT
>NW_015568142.1:0-214 GCF_001515605.1 Sinocyclocheilus anshuiensis | reverse complement strand
TTATAAAGATCTCACTGATTTACATGACAAGCAGCAGAATTTCATTATATTAAATATCAGCATCTGCAGCAGATTCATATTTTTGCTCAGTTTGAATTGCTGAATAAAATTGAGCTGTTTTCACTCTGTATTCTATATTCATATCCTTCATATTCAGACTATATGAGCGATAAAAGGACAATGGATAAAATTCTCAAAACAAGAACATATGCTT
>NW_015568141.1:0-214 GCF_001515605.1 Sinocyclocheilus anshuiensis | reverse complement strand
TATTATTATTATTATTATTTAAATTATTTTATTTCATTAGCTAATATATTGTTAAAATACCAACCTGCTGAAGTACTAAATTCTGTTTTGAACCTTTATAATACAACCACCAAAAAAGGGTGGTAATGAGAAAGCCACATATAGAATCAAAGCTTATCTTTTTCACAAGGTGACTAACAGTGTTGGGGAAAGTTACTTTTAAAAGTAATGCATT
>NW_015568140.1:0-214 GCF_001515605.1 Sinocyclocheilus anshuiensis | reverse complement strand
TGCATATTTCTCTGTCTAGTGGCTGGTCTCGAAATGAGTCTGTTCTCCACAATGGAACTTCTCATCAAGTTGACTTTTCATTGACTGGCTCAATAGATCTCTTGAGACTACTATAATCGTACAGGTAGTGGCACAGACCCTTCAAACTGCAATGAACACAATTTCATAAATTTTCCTTTCCCCACAAAGAAAGCTCAATTCCTCTCGCAAACTT
>NW_015568139.1:0-214 GCF_001515605.1 Sinocyclocheilus anshuiensis | reverse complement strand
CAGACATCAGCTCAGCTGCATACCATCAGAAGTAATGGAAACACATATCTGCATCATTTAATCAAGTCATCAAATAGCATTTCACTTAAAAGACTGATGCGATTGAGTTCGTCCTTGTTTAAGGCTGTCTCTCATATTTGCTGCATTAACAGAAAAATGCTTGGTTTTAAAAATGCACCTTTGCCTACAAAATTTGGCTGAAATTAAAAATCTT
>NW_015568138.1:0-214 GCF_001515605.1 Sinocyclocheilus anshuiensis | reverse complement strand
GCAGATGACTGGCCATACAGGTGGCACACATATTTGCAAAGTATGTCAAAGGTAGACTGGTCCAGCTTAAAACTGCTACCCAGACTTGTAAATGCTTTCAGGTATTCCTCTTTCTCGCAAGCAACAGAAAATGCCTTTCTTTTGCCTTTGCCATAAAAAGCACTTGTAGAGTCACAACCTGAGAAGGTATGGATCCCAATAAGTGCCAAACACA
>NW_015568137.1:0-214 GCF_001515605.1 Sinocyclocheilus anshuiensis | reverse complement strand
TTTTTTTTTTTTTTTTTTTTTAAGATTAAAAGATTTTTCTTTTCTTTTGGTACTTGCACAGTGAAAAACAGAGTAAGATTAGGCAGTCCTCAACTGTTAAGATATGGAAAATAAATCATTCTGGGTTGTAAAATCGCAATATCTTCTCTCTGTAGTTGAGAATTTCCATAAGTTCTGCTACAGCAATGGATTGACTGACCATGATGCTTTAAAC
>NW_015568136.1:0-214 GCF_001515605.1 Sinocyclocheilus anshuiensis | reverse complement strand
TTTTCTCCAAGGAGATTGATATTGTTTGTGTGACCAAGCGGCTCGTGCGCTGCCGAGGCAACGCGTGTATTACATAATTTTTGATTTTTGATATGAATCTTATTACACCAGACCGTGTTTACTCGTATGGTTGTTTGACTGCATTTAATTCTGAGGAATAAAATGAAGCATTTATCTGACTATGAGAAGTTAGATATACAGGGGCTCTTGGGAT
>NW_015568135.1:0-214 GCF_001515605.1 Sinocyclocheilus anshuiensis | reverse complement strand
CACCCAAAAATGAAAATTCTGTCATCACTTACTCACCCTCATGTCGTTCCAGAACATTTAAACTTGTTTAACCATTTTAATCAATCTCAAAGGGGTCTAAAACAACATTGGACCCCATTGGAGACATTTTTTTAAATATCCACATTAGAAATAAAGTCCTATGGGTTTGGAATAGGGGTGTGCGATATATATCGTCTGCGATAATATCGTAATT
>NW_015568134.1:0-214 GCF_001515605.1 Sinocyclocheilus anshuiensis | reverse complement strand
GTTAATTAAAATATTAACATGAATAGTTTGTGAAGTGCTTAAAATGACTATTTAAGCTATATTTTCACATTTGTAAATGTAAAAATGAGCATTATCTAAATGTGAACTGAAGTTTAATGACATTTGTAAGCATTAATGTACATTAAAAAATAAGCTTGTAAATATTGTATAATTTCTATTAAAATCATTTGTAGATTTTTAAAACGCATTGAAA
>NW_015568133.1:0-214 GCF_001515605.1 Sinocyclocheilus anshuiensis | reverse complement strand
TCATTTTATAATAATAATATACTATTGTTATTATGATTGTTGTTGTTTCTATACACAGTAATAATAATAATAATAATAGTAGTATATATATATATATGCACATTTATATTAGTGGTGTCAAAATTAGCGCGTTAACGCAGTCGATTAATTTTTTCAGTTTAACGCGTTAAAAATATTTAAAGGGGTCATATGATGCGATTTAAATTTTTCCTTT
>NW_015568132.1:0-214 GCF_001515605.1 Sinocyclocheilus anshuiensis | reverse complement strand
GATGGCGACAAAGAGGCAAAACTTACGGACTGCAGCTTTAAAAATGTTTTAAAATAAGTCGTTTATCCTCACTGAGCAGGGTTGCAGGTTTTCACAACAAAACCCACCCAATTGCTACTCAAAACTAAACAAAAAAAAAATCCCCAATTGCATTAAAAATTGCGTTCCGGGGGTAAAATACACGTTTTTTTGGCGGGGTTCCCCTGGTAAAATT
>NW_015568131.1:0-214 GCF_001515605.1 Sinocyclocheilus anshuiensis | reverse complement strand
CCATAAATTCCACTCCATTCTACTCTTGGATTCCTGGGCCCTAGGGAAAAAAAGAGAGAAAAAAAAAGGGAATATAGAAAAGAGAGAAGAGGTAACCCGACACCAATGGGATATCTTACACCCGTGAGAGAGCATCAGCAATTACGTTTTCCTTACCACATTCATGTTTGTGGCACTTGCCAATAACCTTTCAGGAGATCGAATTTGCTGACAA
>NW_015568130.1:0-214 GCF_001515605.1 Sinocyclocheilus anshuiensis | reverse complement strand
GGCTCAGATCATAGTGTGTCTCTGTCATTCACTGTTTATTTAGAGATACACAACCACAAACTGACTAATAGCTGTACATTTGATTCTTCTTTTTTTTTCATAAAGATTACATTTGTTCTGAGTGTGTTGATCAGATATGGTTATTATAAATGTAAATGAAATTAAATCTTAAATTACTAAATCTTGTTTTCTTTTTTTCAATTTCAATCAAATT
>NW_015568129.1:0-214 GCF_001515605.1 Sinocyclocheilus anshuiensis | reverse complement strand
AAATAAAATTAAGCCGTTTTACTACGATAAAACCATGGTTAATTTAGGTAAAGGTTGTGATGTTCACATGTTTTTGTTGAAGAAATTAAAGACGGTGTAGCATTTCTATCGCAAAAAGGTGGCCAAAATTAAAAAATAAAGTGGATATTTTAATTAAATGTTTGGTCACTATTAGGGATGTAACGATTCACTCAACTCACGATTTGATTCGATT
>NW_015568128.1:0-214 GCF_001515605.1 Sinocyclocheilus anshuiensis | reverse complement strand
CATCTATCAAGAGCAAGCCTTTAGTGAATCCCGCGTTGAACTCCCTGAGATTATTTTTTTAACCCTCCGAGATTAGAGAAGCAGTCGTCAGTAAAATGACGTTGTTTGTGGGTGGAGTCAAGTTGTTCGCTGCTGGCCAACGTAGAACATAGGCGGGAATTTGCAAATATGTTACCCCGTGATGTGTAGCCGTCACGGAAGTGGGATTCGAATT
>NW_015568127.1:0-214 GCF_001515605.1 Sinocyclocheilus anshuiensis | reverse complement strand
AAAAAAAAAACACTTTATTTGGTAACATCTAACTTGCATCATTCAACTCAAATATATTATATAATATGACTAAATCAACCTGACAATTTTGAGTTACACCAGTGAAAGTGATTTTTAAAGGTTAGGTTAGATAGAAATAGCTTGTTAAGTTAACAATAGCACATCTATTATTTACAGTGTATATAACTGCATGTTATAGACTGAAGAATAAATT
>NW_015568126.1:0-209 GCF_001515605.1 Sinocyclocheilus anshuiensis | reverse complement strand
GATCAAGCCCCGGAAGTGACAGTGGAAACGTGACTGGCCCTGGCATGCAGTAGCACGCCCGCTTTTGGCCCGACAATGGAAACGCGGCTATTGAAGGTCAAAAATAACTCTGGAACATTTCTTTAGTCAATAAATGTATTATTTATTTATTTATTTAAATTTCTATAGAGAGTGTGTGTGTGTGTGTGTGTGTGTGTGTGTGTGTGTGT
>NW_015568125.1:0-214 GCF_001515605.1 Sinocyclocheilus anshuiensis | reverse complement strand
CACGTATGTACTGTTGTACTTCCGGCCAAAGTACACAAATGGAGTGGAGAAGGTAACAAATCCGTAGGTTTCAGAACCAGTTTCAATAATTTCAGTGTCTCCTTCATCTGTGCCGAATGGATAAAATATCGCCGGTGCTGATGAGAGGATGAACATAAAAAAAAAAATACAAATGAACAGTTTTTACAATCCTCATAATTATCGCGATTCCGAC
>NW_015568124.1:0-214 GCF_001515605.1 Sinocyclocheilus anshuiensis | reverse complement strand
AAAGGTTTGAAAAACATATTTAATCAAGCCATACAGCATATTTAGTCATATATTTTGGGCCATTTTTGTATATTGTATCTAAATACCTTTATATTGTCAATTTTTAGCATTTATGAAAAAATTTATTTTAGGATTCAAAATGTATTTTCTTGGCCCTTGAATTACATTTTGTAATATATTTAGGCTTTTAATGGTTAAAAAAATAATAATAATT
>NW_015568123.1:0-214 GCF_001515605.1 Sinocyclocheilus anshuiensis | reverse complement strand
CATAGTTCATAGAAATATTGATATACAATTTCTTTCCCTATTCACTTATGTCTACCTAAAATACCTGATAAGCATGACGTATGTCCTGGTGTCCACTACAGTGGACATGCATGAAACTGATGCATGTCTCACAACAGAAAGTCATATTCTGCTTTGAAACCCTACTAAAACTGTCCTGAGATGTCCTGAAATTAGTCAGTCTTAAATGATAATT
>NW_015568122.1:0-214 GCF_001515605.1 Sinocyclocheilus anshuiensis | reverse complement strand
AAGGAAAACTTGAAATCGCATCATATGACCCCTTTAATGTTGTAATACTGGTAGCACTAATATAAAAATGTGATCATATATGTTACAAAAAAAGTAAACATTTTGAAATACGTTGATGGTTGTATTTTTGTGGATTTGATCTCAGTATTCCCATCAATGTTGTATAAGTTTTTTTTTATGCATAATAGTAACCCTAGAATGTGATCAAACAGTT
>NW_015568121.1:0-214 GCF_001515605.1 Sinocyclocheilus anshuiensis | reverse complement strand
AATTGGTCTACCTTAAAATGATTTACACTAGAGTAAACAGGTGAGTAATTATCACAGGTTAAATTATTTGACTGATGAAGTGTAGCAGCGGCCACAAAATGTTCATTTAAACAATCTATTATTTTAACTTGATCCACAATTTTACATGAATCCTTAATAATACATGACAGAAAATCTGAATTTGATTTACTTCCAATGAGATTTTTAATATTTT
>NW_015568120.1:0-214 GCF_001515605.1 Sinocyclocheilus anshuiensis | reverse complement strand
GGATTTACTACAACAATCATAGTTAAACAATGGTTGGTTATTGTACTGTAGTAAAACCATGGTTGATTTTGTGGTTGACTTTTGTACCGGTACAAATATGTGAACTGAATGCTTTTATTTCAAAGTCACATTGGATAAAACCATCTAACAAATATACTGTAAATGCATTTGTATATTTAATCTGTTCACTGAAAATAAATGTACAATTGTGATT
>NW_015568119.1:0-214 GCF_001515605.1 Sinocyclocheilus anshuiensis | reverse complement strand
ATCAAAACGCACAACACTAAGAAACTCAGCATCCTGAGGTAAAAATTCCAAAATGGAACGTTTTTAGATTTAAAATTAGTTAGGCAATATCACACAACGTTTTCACCATTATGACTGTTTAATAGTTCTATAAACAGTTCAATAAAAAAATACAATTTACATTTTAGGTGGAACACAGCGCACCTCACAGCAAACAGCCGATTCATTGCTGATT
>NW_015568118.1:0-214 GCF_001515605.1 Sinocyclocheilus anshuiensis | reverse complement strand
TATATGTATGTGTGTGTGTATATATATATACATATACATATATATACATATACACGCATACACACACATACATATACACACATACACACATACAAACAAACAAGCACACACATACATATATATATACACACATACACACACATAGACATACATACACATACACATATACACACACATATATATATATATATACACAGTGGGTACGGAAAGTATT
>NW_015568117.1:0-214 GCF_001515605.1 Sinocyclocheilus anshuiensis | reverse complement strand
TATTTATTTTTATTTTTTTCCTGGGCACCAAATCAGCATATTAAAAAGATTTCTCAAGAATCATGACACTGAAGACTGGATTAATGGCTGATGAAAATTCTGTTTTTCTATCACGAGAATAAATTGCATTTTAAAATATATAAATCTATTTTAAATTGTAATAATATTTCACAGTTTTTATTGTATTTTTAAACAAATGAAAGCAGCCTTAGTT
>NW_015568116.1:0-214 GCF_001515605.1 Sinocyclocheilus anshuiensis | reverse complement strand
GTTGTGGTGCCCTGGACTGGCCACTTGAGGGCACTCTCCTGTTTTTGTGTTATATGTTGTGAACTCCATTTCCCATAGTCCCTTGTCTGTCATTCTGTCTGATCATTAGCACCTGTTTATTATTTCCGATCATTATCACCTGTTAGTCATTTACTCATTATCCCAGCTATATATACCTTGCTCACTCTGTCTGTCATTGCTGCTATTTTGTATT
>NW_015568115.1:0-214 GCF_001515605.1 Sinocyclocheilus anshuiensis | reverse complement strand
GTGTGCAGCGAAGCCAGTATTTGTATCTGTATTTGTATCTGTAACGATCACAAAATTATTTGTATCTATATCTGTATTCGGATAAAATCGGAAGTAGGTGGAGCTTGAACCGGAACTTCGTACAGTTATACTTGATAAGACCGTTATATGTCTGTTTTTACAGCCTTTATTTTTTCGTAGTTATCACTGAACAAATATGCCGTGTTTAACTAAA
>NW_015568114.1:0-214 GCF_001515605.1 Sinocyclocheilus anshuiensis | reverse complement strand
CTTTGCTCTGCTATTCAATGCTGAAACATCCAACAAGCTTCTCGAAAGGTGGGAGACGGCATTTAAGCAAAAGATCATCAATGAAGCCCAGTGTATTACATCAACAGCAGAAATTCGGTGTCTTAATGCAGCAGGTGGACAAGGATCTGACAATGGTTGGCATGATTTATGAGGATGTCAATTTCATATTTTTTTTCTCTGGTTTCTTGTTATT
>NW_015568113.1:0-214 GCF_001515605.1 Sinocyclocheilus anshuiensis | reverse complement strand
CTCCTAACAGAGCTACTTTTATCGAACCTCTCTCATCTCTCTCTCTCTTTCCTTCCTCTTCTTTCATGAAAAATTAATTGAGTTTTCTTCCCGTACCTCAAATGTAGCAGAGGTTTTGACGCTGTTGCCATTTCAGTATATGTGAAGAAAAGCGAGTGTGAAGCTGCTTGTACCTTAAAGGGGTCCTATTATGCTTTTTCACTTTTTCAACTTT
>NW_015568112.1:0-214 GCF_001515605.1 Sinocyclocheilus anshuiensis | reverse complement strand
GAGACACTGCGTCCTCTAGGGGTCGCTATGGGGAAACCTAGAGGATGCAGTTCGAAGTTCCCATGAAAGGGAACCAACAGTTATTGAGTGAGTGAATGAATTAATAAATAAATATTTTTAGCATTTAATCTTAAAGTTAGATTATTTCAGTACATTAAAAATATATTTATTATATATATAATGCATTAACCCAAAAGATGCATTAATAGCTGTT
>NW_015568111.1:0-214 GCF_001515605.1 Sinocyclocheilus anshuiensis | reverse complement strand
TGATGAATTGGGAGTGTGCCATCCCTGGAAAAAAAGGGGTAAGTGTCAATCTGAATGTAATGTTTCTATTCAAATGTAATGTTTGTGTTCTATGAATACCACATCAATATTCAAGTTCGTAAGACCCATTACTATTTACAACTAGTATTTGCTTTCATCTTGAATGTGTCTTCTGTGAACTCGGTTTTGTATTATTTTTATTTATTTATTTATT
>NW_015568110.1:0-213 GCF_001515605.1 Sinocyclocheilus anshuiensis | reverse complement strand
CTTAAAGGGATAGTTCACCCAAAAATGAAAATTCTGTCATCAATTGCTCACCCTCATCATGTCGTTCCAAACCTGTAAGATCTTTGTTCATCTTCGGAACACAATTTAAGATATATTTGATGAAATCTGAGAGCTTCCTGACCCTGCATAGACAGCAATGCAACTACCGTGTTTAAGGCCCAGAAAGGTAGTGAGGAAATCATTAAAATAGTC
>NW_015568109.1:0-214 GCF_001515605.1 Sinocyclocheilus anshuiensis | reverse complement strand
CCGCTCACGGCATTAACCTCCACCAAGGTGTCCTTCAGGTGGAACTAGGATGCTCAGGTAGCCTTTGACACATTAAGGTCCCGTTTTGTGTCTGCACCTATTCTGTTGGTTCCAGATCCTGAGTCCCAATTCATTGTCGAGGTTGACGCATCGGACGTCGGGGTTGGCACAGTTCTATCTCAGCGATCCCTCCGCGACGGGAAGGTGCACCCGT
>NW_015568108.1:0-214 GCF_001515605.1 Sinocyclocheilus anshuiensis | reverse complement strand
TGTGTGTGTGTGTGTGTGTGCACTTGGATGGGTTAAATGCAGAGCTCAAATACAGAGTATGGGTTACCATACTTGGCCGACACGTCTCATCACTCACTTACTCTAGTTTTTCCAGTTTACAATGAAGATCTTCAAATAAAGTACAGAGCTGTGTCACGCCAAAACTTTCTAGTTTATTTCCAGACAGATCCAGTTGTCTCAGGTGTGAGGGGTT
>NW_015568107.1:0-214 GCF_001515605.1 Sinocyclocheilus anshuiensis | reverse complement strand
ATAAAGCTTGATTGTAATACAGATTTTAACAAATTATTTTAAAGCCAGTATTAAAATGACTGTTGACATATATAATCTGTAAGATAATGACTGATATAATGTCTATAATGGTGTCTAATTGCGTATTTTATTAAAATATTTATAGCTGCAGGATCAGATATTCACCAGCTCCCCCTTGAGGAGTATCTGGACAGTGAGTTTTATGGTTTCAGTT
>NW_015568106.1:0-214 GCF_001515605.1 Sinocyclocheilus anshuiensis | reverse complement strand
AGCCAGAAAATATAATTTATCTCTTATGCAACTTGATGAATCTTCACTAGGTTGGTAAACTATTTATGAGTTGCACAGCTAAATTCTTTCATGCATTTCTACCTTCCTTGCCTCCGATCCCAAATCTAATTCGGCCACCAAAAGTTATTAGCATTTTTCCTCCCTGTACAGACATACATATTTTATGAAGCAAGCAGAGTCATTTAGTGACGCA
>NW_015568105.1:0-214 GCF_001515605.1 Sinocyclocheilus anshuiensis | reverse complement strand
CGAATGTGGATTTTTATTTTAAATTCGATGAATATTCGAAATTCGGAAAAAAAATTTGACAGCCCTATCGGGAACGATCTGTCTTTTCAGACGAGGTTATTAGCGTCTGTAAATAATGTTGCAATGGTTATATCATCGTTGATGAATTATCAGTGTAATTTGCCGCAATAACGGAGCGATTCGGAGAAGAATAACGAGACGGATGCTTTAGACC
>NW_015568104.1:0-214 GCF_001515605.1 Sinocyclocheilus anshuiensis | reverse complement strand
ATGAAGTTATGTTAGAGCTTCTAAGCAAAAGAAGCTTACTTTAGAGCTCCTGTGAACAGTCATACAATGTTAGTGCAACTAAGCAAATGAGGAAAATGCAAGCCCACAAATGCTAAAAAACTTCTTTCTCTGTAAGAGAAAATTTGGATGATGCAATGTTAAGATTAAGGCTTGCCCTCATGAAATATGTTTCTAACATGTGAAATTAAATGTT
>NW_015568103.1:0-214 GCF_001515605.1 Sinocyclocheilus anshuiensis | reverse complement strand
CCAAACAAATTCAGAGTCCGTTCCAAGCCCAGAGAGGGCTCCTGTTCCCAAGTCTAGCCCAGAGAGGGCTCCTGTTTTCACGTCAAGTCCAGAGAGGGCTCCTGTCCCTACGTTCAGCCCAGAGAGGGCTCCTGTCCCTACGTTCAGCCCAGAGAGGGTTCCTGTCCCTACGTCCAGCCCAGAGAGGGCTCCTGTCCCCACGTCCAGCCCAGAG
>NW_015568102.1:0-213 GCF_001515605.1 Sinocyclocheilus anshuiensis | reverse complement strand
TGTGTGTGTGTGTGTGTGTGTGTGTGGAATGTTCTGACAACTAATAAAGTGAGTGTGTTTTCGTGATTGAACGTTGCTGTAATTTACTAGTACTTGTGTCCTAGTGTACTAGTTTCATTATACATGTGAAGGCTACAATTATATAGTGAAATATATGGTGTATGACCATTTTACATCATCTGAAAGCTGAATAAATAATCTTTCCATTGATGT
>NW_015568101.1:0-214 GCF_001515605.1 Sinocyclocheilus anshuiensis | reverse complement strand
AATAATGATCTTTAAAAAAGCATCATATGACCCCTTTAATTTAAAGCTACAAATATTACATAACATACTGAGTTTGTGGTTTACTTTAATTAATAAAGAAACACAACAAGTAATTTTTAAAGTCAACAATTAAAAATTTTGTCAAATTAACACAATTTTTTAGGACCCAAGTGTAACAGGGTCAAAAAGGTGTTTCCACTTGCTACACTCATTT
>NW_015568100.1:0-214 GCF_001515605.1 Sinocyclocheilus anshuiensis | reverse complement strand
CCTTAATCCTAACCCTAACCATATATTAAGTACATGTAGGTAATTGATGTTACTAAGTAACAAGGATACCTTAAAATAAAGTGTAACCGAATATTAAGTCCAAAATTAGTGTGTGACAATACAGCACTTTTAGTACACTTTTTTTTCACCTGGGTTGATTTGTAGCAACAAAATAAAAGAAAGTCCTCTCCTCTACTTCTGGAACCCTGCTGTT
>NW_015568099.1:0-214 GCF_001515605.1 Sinocyclocheilus anshuiensis | reverse complement strand
ATTTAAACATGTGGTGGTTTGTGATGCGTCTTGTTTTTATTATTTAAATAGATCAAAACGTTCCCAGAATGTTATGGGGACAAAAAAAAAAAAAGATCAGTCAACAAACATTACTAATCAATGTTCCTATGCCACGCAAAAGCTAGAACATTATAAACCGCAAACAACAAAGCACATGAATACTCTAGTGAAATAATGTCAAGGTTAAACAGAT
>NW_015568098.1:0-214 GCF_001515605.1 Sinocyclocheilus anshuiensis | reverse complement strand
CATATTATGAATTACACACATTCATCTTTTATATAGGTGAAATGTAATTTTCAATCATAATGGATAAAAACAAACAAAAAAAACAAGCTTTTCCTAATGAGAAGTTTATTTATTTATTTATTTTTTAACATTTGTGTATCAATGTTATTATAATATCACAAAATGGTTTACCCAGATGAAAACACAAAGTAGAAAATGGGAGGCATGAACGTTT
>NW_015568097.1:0-214 GCF_001515605.1 Sinocyclocheilus anshuiensis | reverse complement strand
TGTTCTGTTCTGTGTTGTGTTCTGTGTTGTGTTGCGTTGTGTTCTGTGTTGCGTTGTGTTCTGTGTTCTGTTCTGTGTTGTGTTGTGTGGTGTGTTCTGTGTTGTGTGTTCTGTGTTGTGTTGTGTGTGTGTTGTGTTGTGTTGTTCTGTGTTGTGTTGTTGTGTGTTTTGGTGTGTGTTGTGTGTTTTGGTGTGTGTTGTGTTCTGTGTTGTG
>NW_015568096.1:0-214 GCF_001515605.1 Sinocyclocheilus anshuiensis | reverse complement strand
GATTATGAAGGTGCCATGTCAGTCTTATGCACACCCCTTCAAGTACAGTGTTACCATATATATATATATTAAGCAGCTGTTTTCAACATTGATAATAAAAAGAAATGTTTATTGACTGCTTACCTGTGTGCTGGCTTTTGGTGTAGGAGAGGAAGAGGCCACGGCCATTGTTATGTGGTCCACTCATGAACTGCACTGTGACCTGATGCCCCTC
>NW_015568095.1:0-214 GCF_001515605.1 Sinocyclocheilus anshuiensis | reverse complement strand
AACTTTTCCATGACATTCTAATTTATTGAGATGCACCTGTAAGAGACAGTTTTGTATTGACACAGAGCACAAGCACAATCTCTTTGAATTTGAAAGAGAGGAACACTTCCAGTGACACAGTAACCTCTTTAGCTCCATTTGATATCTGTTTGACAATTCTTCAAATCAGAACGTAAAAGTATTGTCAAGTTATGTTTACCACAGGCTTTATTTT
>NW_015568094.1:0-214 GCF_001515605.1 Sinocyclocheilus anshuiensis | reverse complement strand
GTAAAGACATAGAAAGAGAGATCATCTTGACTTCACCAGATCACAAAATACTCAGGCTCTTTACAATATACAGACTATAAAGTGTCTTTGTTTAAAAGCTGTTGAAGTGATTTGAATCATTTTGATTCTTGTATGTGAATGTTACTGACCTCAATCTCTCCAGTTTACAGCGTACATCCTTCAGTGTTTCAGATACATGCTTCACTCCTTTGTT
>NW_015568093.1:0-214 GCF_001515605.1 Sinocyclocheilus anshuiensis | reverse complement strand
ACACACACACACACACACTCACACACACACACACACACACACGCAGGACGGGAGAGGTCTGTTTTTCATCAGCGTAGGCCAGCACCAGCTGGAAGCTCTCTCACTGTCTATAATCCATTATCGGAGCAAATGGATGTACTCCCAAAGAGATCCTTCAGAGCTAAACATGGACAAAAGACTCGACCCCAATCCCTCCAACAGTGACTCAGCAGCA
>NW_015568092.1:0-214 GCF_001515605.1 Sinocyclocheilus anshuiensis | reverse complement strand
CTCATTCTGACGGCACCCATTCACCGCAGAGGATCCATTAGTGAGTCGTGTAATGCTAAGTTTCTTCAAATCTGTTCCAATGAATAAACAAACTCATCTACTTCTTGGATGACCTGAAGGTGAGCACACTTTTGGCAAATTTCCAGTTTTGGGTAAACTATTCCTTGAAATTTATTTATTTTATTTATTTATTTAGTCATTTATCAGACGCTTT
>NW_015568091.1:0-214 GCF_001515605.1 Sinocyclocheilus anshuiensis | reverse complement strand
GCTCGTTGTTCTCCTTCCACTTCCCAGACGTTATTGATCAACCCGTTACGTCAGTATTGATAACTTTACCAAACCCAAAATCAAGTGCAATCCCTGGAGCAGCACTAATGCATCTATATGCATCTATATTCTGTTCATATCGCATCCACCGGCTCTGGCGCGCTGCGCGTCCCGTCTAGTTCTCCACAACTGTTATTTTCCTAACATTTTTTTT
>NW_015568090.1:0-214 GCF_001515605.1 Sinocyclocheilus anshuiensis | reverse complement strand
GCAAACATTTGCAAACACCTTTGACATAATATTAATTCCTGTTAGGTTTTTGTGTGTTACATTGAGAATTGTGTGTTGTGTTTTGCAAAGTGTTTTATGAAATTGAAAACTGAGTCAAAGGGTGAGAATTAGTATAGTTTTGCAGATTTGGTGTGTGGTTGACTGTCCCTGTTTGAGTGTCAGGTTTCAGAAATTGTGTGACAAGTAAAGATTT
>NW_015568089.1:0-214 GCF_001515605.1 Sinocyclocheilus anshuiensis | reverse complement strand
CCCTCCCACTGGTGCATAGCCCTCCCTCCTCTCGCTCGACCGAGATCTGGCAGCCTCCTGACTTCCCCTTTCTAGGTCAGGAGGGTCCCCGTCTCGCTCTTCCACCACGTCATTCATCATTCTATCTCCACCGGGACCTCCCCGAGCCCCCGCCATACCCCTCCCATAGTCGTACTCTTAGCACCACCTCTCAGCTCCCTTCAAGCTCTGCTTT
>NW_015568088.1:0-214 GCF_001515605.1 Sinocyclocheilus anshuiensis | reverse complement strand
ATTCATTGTGCTGTTGTTGTTAACAGGCATGGTTTATTTGCTCTGGCTTAGGATTGCAAGTGTCCTGGGAGAGGTGAGGGAGCGAGTGGTGAGCTGGTGGAGCTACTCAGGGAGGATATCATATTCCAGAGAGAGACAGAGGAGAGAAGAGCACAGGAGAGAATGGAGGGACCGTTTTCTCTTCTTGAGAGAATGCTTAACAAATACATTATTT
>NW_015568087.1:0-214 GCF_001515605.1 Sinocyclocheilus anshuiensis | reverse complement strand
ATAACTTTTATATTGATTCAATGGATTTATTGCATTAAAAAAAAAAAAGAAAGAAAAAATCATGGATTTATTGCATTTTGGGAAAAATTATAACAAGATTTTATAATAAATCTTATTTTGAATGTTATTATAACCTAAAGATGCTATGCGAAGGTTTGAAACAGAAAAAAGTGGTTTTCATCTTGCCACTTTCTTGGTAAAGAAAACACATTTT
>NW_015568086.1:0-214 GCF_001515605.1 Sinocyclocheilus anshuiensis | reverse complement strand
GACTTTCATTCAGACATTTTTCAAAATAGCTTCTTTTGTGTTCCAGAGAAGGAAAGTCATACACCTTTAGAATGACATGAGGGTAAATGATGATAAAATTTTTGGGTGAGCTATCCTTTAGATACAGATTTTATTTATTATACAGTTATTAAATTATAAATCCTGTTTAATTTTACAGTAGTCACAGGTCATCATGTGAATGCTTATGTAACGG
>NW_015568085.1:0-214 GCF_001515605.1 Sinocyclocheilus anshuiensis | reverse complement strand
ATACCAAGTTTCTAGACATTGTTCAAATAAGTACAAGCTAGAAACCTTTTTTTTTTTTTTTTTAAGTAGCTTCGAAAGAGATGAGTTTTCAGCTGTCGCTTAAATTGTCAGGGATTCAGCAGTCCGGATAGGGGTGGGAAAATCGTTCCACCAGCCAGGAATGGTGAATGAGACTGTTCTGGAAAGTGATTTTGAGCCTCTCTGTGATGGTACC
>NW_015568084.1:0-214 GCF_001515605.1 Sinocyclocheilus anshuiensis | reverse complement strand
GCTTGTGTTAGAAGGTCATTATTTATAATAAATAAAAAGAAAACAGACATTATAGTATATGAGAGTGTTTAATGCTCCATAATGCTCACATGGCCGCATTTTGGGTAAAAATAGAAAAATAATAGCAAAGTACTTTGTAACGCAGTAACTTGAGTAGTTTCTCAGCAAGCTACTTTTTACTCTTACTTGAGTCATATTATTTTTCAGTACTTTT
>NW_015568083.1:0-214 GCF_001515605.1 Sinocyclocheilus anshuiensis | reverse complement strand
GCGCGCCTTTGAGTTGGATTGAAGTTTCTTTGTTTTGTTGTTGTTTGGTTTGTTTATTGTATTATTTGGGTTTTGTTGTAGGTCGATTTGGTTCAGGTGTTTTTGAATTTTGTTATTGGGGTTTTTGGGTATTATTTCTTTGTCTTGCCTTACATTGATATTGCTCAGGTAAGGGACTGAGAATTTATGGTTTATTTTGGGGTGATTTTCTTTT
>NW_015568082.1:0-214 GCF_001515605.1 Sinocyclocheilus anshuiensis | reverse complement strand
CTTTGGAACAATCCTTTTCATGTGTCTGTTAAGTTGAAGAATGTCAAAATAATGGCAACTTTAGACACGGGTGCATCTTTGTCCGCAGTAAGGGTATATATATTGACATCCGCCCATGACACTCGACTTGACCTCACACCTTGGATGTTCTCCCCTCTCAGATTGGCAAATGCGGGTACGTGTGAACCTTTGGGAAGTACCTGGCTGACATTTT
>NW_015568081.1:0-214 GCF_001515605.1 Sinocyclocheilus anshuiensis | reverse complement strand
TTTACAAAATTAAAGTTCATTGAAAGTATGGTTTTTTTTTTTTTGTACATACTAAAAGTTTGTTTTATAGAAAAGCACATTTCATGTTTTAGAGTTTAAATCTTTGTGATCATAAACTGTATGGATGTGATTAAACGCAATACACCGAGCTTTTCCCTCAACATTGTAACGCTGCTTTTGCAAGCTTCCGTGAAAACCTTTCAGCTTTTATTTT
>NW_015568080.1:0-214 GCF_001515605.1 Sinocyclocheilus anshuiensis | reverse complement strand
GGCAATAATGCGGCAGATCAATATGCTAAGCAAGCTTCTGGCTGTACAACAGCAATAATGGCTCCTTCTGTTTTGATTCAACCTCAACCTCAGTTGGCTGATGTTGCACGAATGCAACAACAAGCTACGCCATATGAAATCAGTGTGTGGCAGCACAGAGGAGCAACTCGAGATGTAAATGGAGTTTGTCGTTCACATGAGGGACACATGATTG
>NW_015568079.1:0-214 GCF_001515605.1 Sinocyclocheilus anshuiensis | reverse complement strand
GTTTATTTGAATTAAAACAAGAAAAATAAATCAACATTTTTTTCTTTATATGAAGGTCACATTAAAAGTCCATTGTAAACTTTTTACCATGCCTTCATTTATTTTTACTTCATTTCGAAGAACTGAAGATCCAAAATAAAAATTCAAATATATATATATTTTTTACATTTTTACTGATTACATATTTAATGTATGAGAACATCACAAATTACGA
>NW_015568078.1:0-214 GCF_001515605.1 Sinocyclocheilus anshuiensis | reverse complement strand
AAACAGATAGAATAGAAAAAGAATAGAGCAAGCTAGTATTAGAGGTCCTTTTTGCTTTTGTTAATTGTATAATAGAATACAAAAAGATTAGAAAGCAAGTGTTAGTTTATTTTTTTAAAGAAAACAAGCAGCAAATGAATAAAGTGCAAGTCTAAAAGGGCAAGTGTTTTTTTTTTTTTTTTTTAAGAATAGAATTAGAGAGTGCTAGAGTTAG
>NW_015568077.1:0-214 GCF_001515605.1 Sinocyclocheilus anshuiensis | reverse complement strand
ATCTCTCACTATGCGTTACTGCGTTTACCTCACGTTTTTTTTTTTTTATGTGGCGCCTGCACGCACTTTGCATGGATCACGTGAGTTTTTTTTCTGAGACCGCGTTATTAGTGTTTTATCTGCTTGTTTTTTTGTTTTGTTTTTTGGTAAAAAAATAAATAATTATTCACACATGTGCAACTAAATACATTTTCCAGTTCGCACACATCTATTT
>NW_015568076.1:0-214 GCF_001515605.1 Sinocyclocheilus anshuiensis | reverse complement strand
TTATTCCTATCTATATTCTGAAGGTTTTTACTGTGGGGTTTGTTCATATATCATTTGCACGGTTTATTGCTGCACTATTTGCCTCTGTAGATTTCAATTACAATATATTATCTTGAAAGGTGATTTCTTCAAAATGAGTTTTTTCTCCACTTCAGTAGCAGCTTACATGCACCAAGTTTTACAGTTTTATTCCTATCTATATTCTGAAGGTTTT
>NW_015568075.1:0-214 GCF_001515605.1 Sinocyclocheilus anshuiensis | reverse complement strand
ATTACTGATGATGATCAATGATGTGAACATCAACGGCTCCAACTACTCCAGGAAAGCCCACAATCCTCATAAAAGTGGCTTGTTTTGTTTTGTTTTTGCAGCATGGTTTGATGGTCAGTTGGAAAGTCAATGAATTGCCATATAGTAGTGGCCAAAATAAAAGTGCTAACGATTTTGTAAGCATATTGCATAATTGCTTAGAGTCAATTGTTTT
>NW_015568074.1:0-214 GCF_001515605.1 Sinocyclocheilus anshuiensis | reverse complement strand
TGAGGACCCATCGCAGCGTTTAGACATACACACCAGCATGGCAATAGTGCGCACACGATGCGCTTCTTCACGGCCTTTAAATAGTGCACCAACCCATACACAATGCCTGCTGGACAAATCTCAATGTGCACATACAACAATGACCTATTACTTTTGCTATTGCTTTTGACTAGGGCTGCGTTCAGCCCCGACAAAACTGTGCAAAACGTTTTTT
>NW_015568073.1:0-214 GCF_001515605.1 Sinocyclocheilus anshuiensis | reverse complement strand
TGTGCGGTCTTGAAACTGTGGACACTTTGAATCACTTTGAGACTTTCTTTTTGACGCTTTTTGAATCTTTTTCCTCTTCAAAAAACTTTTTGCCATTTTTTGCTGGAGCAAATGGATGGACTGTTTTTTTTTCCTTTAAAGAGACTTGTTGGTGGTTTAAAAATATTTGTTTTTACACTACCTCATGAGACTATTACAACCAAGTGCCTCTTGT
>NW_015568072.1:0-214 GCF_001515605.1 Sinocyclocheilus anshuiensis | reverse complement strand
CCTGGAAGGAAGCCACCCGTGGTGTCCGGAAACCTCAGGACGCGGGGGTGGGGAGGGGGGACGGAGGGGCCCCTGCTGTTCCTCTCACTTCCAGATGCGACTTAAACTCATCCAGAACAACTCTAACCACTTTGGGACCTCGCTGGCTGCTTTCCGTAACTGTAAGGTTGATGGCCGGCTTGGTGTTTTCCAGCAGTAATTGGATACTTTTTTT
>NW_015568071.1:0-213 GCF_001515605.1 Sinocyclocheilus anshuiensis | reverse complement strand
TCTGAAGCATACATTGAAAAATCACCAACTCGTTGGCCGGCGACATTCTAATTTATTGAGATGCACCTGTACTTCTCTTCCTCCTACAACTATTCCTCTCCCTCTCCCAGGCATTATTTGTTTCTCTCTCTGTAATTCTGTGTTGTTCTGCATCCACAAAACCAATTAAAAGAGGTATTTTTTACTCTATGTTGTTGATGTAATGGAAAGAGC
>NW_015568070.1:0-213 GCF_001515605.1 Sinocyclocheilus anshuiensis | reverse complement strand
GTCTGGGGAATTTTGGAAATATTCCAAGTTTGAAACTTACCAGGATGGGAATTTACGAAATTTATAAAACTATTATATACAAACATACATATAAATTTTGTTTAACATTTTGTTTGATCATAGGCTCTAATACAATACTATCTAAATCTAATACTAATACAAATTTTAAAAATTCAATTCAATTCAAGTTTATTTGTATAGCGCTTTTCACAA
>NW_015568069.1:0-214 GCF_001515605.1 Sinocyclocheilus anshuiensis | reverse complement strand
AAAAGGGTCAAGAGACTACCTAAAGCGAACCTTAACCACAATTATGGTGCAATTATGGTGTGCGGTTTCTTTTTTTTCAGTTGATTTCATCCAAGGCTGTGTCTAAAGTCAGATGCAGTTCTTGTGTTTCTCTTTTCTTTAATGATGGTGATTGTTAACAGCAGGTGTCCATTACTAATGCACAATCATCATTTAATTAGTCACTTCATTATCT
>NW_015568068.1:0-214 GCF_001515605.1 Sinocyclocheilus anshuiensis | reverse complement strand
AAATTAAAACATTTATTGATTTTATATTTACATTCTACAGTTACACTAAATTGACAAAGTAATTAAATAAAATTCATTTAAATGGTTCACAACAAGTCATCACTTACACACTTGCACATCACAAGCATCTGAGCATTTCCACACCAAATACAGCACGACCCGTTTTGAAAAATGGGGCAATATTACAAAAGTTGACCTGCGGTGGATTTTTTTT
>NW_015568067.1:0-214 GCF_001515605.1 Sinocyclocheilus anshuiensis | reverse complement strand
TTCTCATTTATAATCTTTAGTCTATATGCTGTGTTCTGTTAATGCATGAGCTTCATATTATTTGTAGCGCACTTGCAGTCCAATAATCATAATAATTTTGTGCTCGGTTACCTTTTAATAAACATTTTGCTAAATATCTGCACTATATTGCATATTCATATTTTTTTTATTAACCTGTTGCCTACATGACAAGAAAGAGTGCAAGGAGCTAAAC
>NW_015568066.1:0-214 GCF_001515605.1 Sinocyclocheilus anshuiensis | reverse complement strand
AACACGCGGCAGCTAAAAGACGCTCTCTATTTATCCCCCCTCTCTGCTCTCCTTCTCCCGTGAAAAGGGCGTTAGCTGTGCCAGAATGGAAGGACAACAGCCAAGGTCTTGCATTCAGAGAGAGAGAGTGAGAATGATTGCGGTGGAGATCGAGCTGTTTGGTGGTAGAAATGGCCAATAAAGCCTGTCCTTTTTTTTTTTTTTTTTTTTGTGT
>NW_015568065.1:0-214 GCF_001515605.1 Sinocyclocheilus anshuiensis | reverse complement strand
TCTCTCTCTAAAACAGCTGCTTTATGTATAACATCATAAATAATAGTTTGCATGTTGCAAAACTGACAACAACAGTGGAAGAATTTATGCAATAATTCATTACAAAGAGATTTCTAGTCATTCCTTTTTTTATTTGACACCTGATGTGTTCACTTTACTTTGCTTGCTTTAAAAAAAGTTATTTTCTTCAATAACATTGTGTATGTTTTTTTTT
>NW_015568064.1:0-214 GCF_001515605.1 Sinocyclocheilus anshuiensis | reverse complement strand
TAAGGATCCTTTCTCTCGTTTTTAGTGTTGATTTTGTTTCAGACTTTTGAGATCAGGGCAGCAGGTGTAACAATAGACCAATGCAATCACTCCAGCAAATGTGTGAGACAATGAATATGCTCTGTTTTATGGAAAGACAAAATATTACTTTTTTTTTTGTTTGAACTCCAATGTTAACTTTAAATCCCACATGTATCTATGGTATTCTGCATGC
>NW_015568063.1:0-214 GCF_001515605.1 Sinocyclocheilus anshuiensis | reverse complement strand
GGAAATCTCCAAAACCAGATTAAGGCCAAAAACTGACAGAAAAATTAAAAGTGGTTTGAAAAATACTTATAAAAGTGATGTCAAAGATGTGTTGCACTTTTTTTTTTTTTACTTTCATTAGAAATGTGACTTTAAAATTCATAAAATTGAAATTGAATCGACAAAAATTAAGTTTTAAGTTTAATGGATGAGAAATTCTGTAAGTACAGATATT
>NW_015568062.1:0-214 GCF_001515605.1 Sinocyclocheilus anshuiensis | reverse complement strand
TTTGTTAAACTCTTTCCCCCGGTCCATTCTGCATTTGGGTCCTCCCTTGACAAACCGTCACAGTCAATTAACCATTTAAACAACCAACCAGTCAATCAACCATTTAAACAACCAACCATAAAAACAAGCAAACAAACCACCCATGAGTTGAGTTACAGAATATGGCTCTTTGCGCTATGTAAATTCTATAAAACTTTTTTTTTTTTTTTTTTTT
>NW_015568061.1:0-213 GCF_001515605.1 Sinocyclocheilus anshuiensis | reverse complement strand
GCTCATGAAAAATGGGGGCAAAAACAAAAGTGTTGTGTTTATAATGTTGTTCAGTGTATATAATAGTATATACACTCAATTCAATTCCAAATGGCACACAGCACCCAAGGCCAGTTAAATCCATTAAATTGCCATAAAAGCACCATAGAAATAGTCCATATGACTTTTGTGTTGTATTCCAGGTGTTTAGAAGCATCAAATCTAGTGCAATGC
>NW_015568060.1:0-213 GCF_001515605.1 Sinocyclocheilus anshuiensis | reverse complement strand
GGCCTTTGATGAAAGCATATTTTTATAATCTTTTTACAGTGCTACGTTTCCAGTGTGTTGTTCTTCAATTTATCATTATTACATGTGGCAAGATGCAAACATTTTCATTATTTTCTTTCTTAGAAATAATATTTAACCTGATGTTTTGCTTGACCATACACAAGGACATTGTTGGAGAGAATGCTGCATCAATAGAGGGACATTTGAAAGTCC
>NW_015568059.1:0-213 GCF_001515605.1 Sinocyclocheilus anshuiensis | reverse complement strand
GGAGAAAATAAGTTATGTCGATTTCACCAGCTTATATCCGTTCTGTCAGGCTAGGAAAAGCTATCCGATCGGTCACCCCGAGATCATTTTCAGCGAAAATCGGTTCAGTTCACTTTGAACCGATTGAGAATTATTACAGTCTTATCAAGGCCACCGTGTACCCTCCAGGCAAATTACTACATCCGATTTTACCTTACCGCTGCGGCGGGAAAC
>NW_015568058.1:0-213 GCF_001515605.1 Sinocyclocheilus anshuiensis | reverse complement strand
TTTCTGCTCATTTCAGCAGATGTGTGAGCAGTTTAATATTCCAAATAATAATTTTTTCCATTATCTCCAAATTCGTGATTTTGTGCGTAAAATGTTCCCTTAGTTTCCTGCTCCGCCTCCCTGTTCTCCATTTGATCATTTATTGGAGAATCCTCCACGATGGAAGGACATTATATCAACACTGTATTGTAAAATTTTGACCCCAGTCTATAC
>NW_015568057.1:0-213 GCF_001515605.1 Sinocyclocheilus anshuiensis | reverse complement strand
GTAACACTTCAAAGAGAAACGAAAAATTGAAATCGCATCATATGATCCCTTTAATAAAAATATTAGGCCGATTAATTAATTTCCACGGTTATCCAAACTACGAATAAATTATATAGGAAAGTGAGCAAAGAACATTTACAGGATCAACGGAGCTTTTTGAAACTCTGCATCAGTTAAACCATTGCGTCGCAAAATGATTCACTGTTTCGAAGC
>NW_015568056.1:0-213 GCF_001515605.1 Sinocyclocheilus anshuiensis | reverse complement strand
GTAGGGTTGGGTTGTCTCTGAGTCTGCTCTAACTGCTGGCTATGCGTTACACTCATAACACTAATCTTCTGCTGCAATTGCTGTATTTGTTCTTTTAGCGCTTGCACCTCCATATCCCGGGATGCTTCAACACGTGTTTTAGTAGAAGTAGCCCCAGACTCCAGCCTCGTAGAAACAGCTGACACATTTGAGGTCCCCTGTCCTAACCTGGTT
>NW_015568055.1:0-213 GCF_001515605.1 Sinocyclocheilus anshuiensis | reverse complement strand
GGCTGCTCAGGCATGAGGATGAATGGAGCCCCCTCCACTCAGCGTCTCAGAGTCCACACGTAAAATGCATCGTGTTTTATTCAGTCATCACTCCAGATGCGTATCCAGCATGGCGAAATCAAATATATACCCGCATGCCACGTCTGCATATCAAAAACAGAGCGCAAAAGTAGACCATATGCATGAGAATAATGACTATCAAAAATAGACGGC
>NW_015568054.1:0-213 GCF_001515605.1 Sinocyclocheilus anshuiensis | reverse complement strand
GCACAGCCCCTGTCAGCTCTCATCAGAGCCCCTCACATACCTCACAACATTCCATCACTTCCTCTCGCTTCTTCTTTATTTGCCATACAGCAACACTAAATACTCCTCCAGAATAAGCATTTCTTCACAGGTTAATGCAGATCTATAAATCTACTTTAGTATAGATCAGGTTGTCAGACTCTGTTCCATGTTTTGTCTGTGTCTTGCTCCCCA
>NW_015568053.1:0-213 GCF_001515605.1 Sinocyclocheilus anshuiensis | reverse complement strand
CAGCTTTTCTAGCCAATCTGGCTGTTCCAGTTCGGGATAGGCGAGTCCTTTGCTTTCCAGGAAAGTTTTCACGTGTTCCAGACACGCAGCAAACCGTTTCAGGACCTCTCTCCTGGACAGCCACCGGACTTTGTTATGCAGCAGGAGATCTGAATACTCACTTTCAACTTCTTCTAATAGTGAACAGAACTGTCGGTGGTTTAACCCTTTTGC
>NW_015568052.1:0-213 GCF_001515605.1 Sinocyclocheilus anshuiensis | reverse complement strand
CTTTGCATATGAAACGTGCACAGACTATAAATGAAAATTCTAGAACTGACTCCCCCTCGTTCCAAATCTGTGTATGCATTATTATTTATTTTATTATTTTTTTTAAGCATAGAAGTGCACAAATTTGTCACGGGCAAAAAGTGCCACCCAACTCATCAGTGCATGCACATATATATAGCATTATATAGTTTAACACTGCATTTTATTTTTTGC
>NW_015568051.1:0-213 GCF_001515605.1 Sinocyclocheilus anshuiensis | reverse complement strand
GATGTACAAACTGCGTGAAGACTTTTTCGACCTGAGCGTTTCCGCCAGCTTCGCTCATCACATCATTCAAAATCAGAAGATTAGCTTTATTGGGAGGTAGTAAATGATCATCATTCAGAGACGCCAGTATTCCTTCAACAAATTTAATGTTGTACAATTTAAGCAGGACATCGTACAGAGGTTGCCAACAGTTGTAAATATAAACAATGTTTT
>NW_015568050.1:0-213 GCF_001515605.1 Sinocyclocheilus anshuiensis | reverse complement strand
GGCTGCATTCCCCAATGTGCCCCCTAGGGGGCGCAGCGTTGAGTTTCCTAGAAGGGGAACTGAACAACCTCTCAGTGGAATGAGACCTTTGATCTTACCAGCAACAAAACACATCAGATCACTCTACATGATCCAAATTAATGACTCAAAGAATTATATATGTGTCAGACCAAGTGTATTGATGATGTAACAGTCACAAAGACCATCACTGTC
>NW_015568049.1:0-213 GCF_001515605.1 Sinocyclocheilus anshuiensis | reverse complement strand
GGCATGTGTAGGAAATCCCTGTTCACTCATGATCTTTAAATTAAATGGTATTAATTTAATATTCAAGGCCGCTGTCTGCTGTATGACCCCATGCCATGTATGCTACTCATTTCTTGAACAAAATCAATCTAACTTAAGTGTTGATATCTACTGCTAAAATAGATGTTTTGTTCAAACCTTTGGGGGTCAGTAAGATAAAAAAAAAAAAATCTC
>NW_015568048.1:0-213 GCF_001515605.1 Sinocyclocheilus anshuiensis | reverse complement strand
GGGAAGTTCGCGAGTGCGTGTCTAAAAGTGAACTGGAATGCAGCCATAGTGTCGCGCGCACGTCCGCCAACACCGCGATGACGTCATTTTGCGCACCCAAGCGAACTTGCGGATGCGTCGAGTATAAATCAGGCTTCACGCGACACTAAACAGCGCTGTGACATCCAGTGTTCTAGCGATATCATTCACCCGAGATTTTTTAAATTAATTATC
>NW_015568047.1:0-213 GCF_001515605.1 Sinocyclocheilus anshuiensis | reverse complement strand
GCTCTGCTTTGCTCACGGCTCGCCTTCTTCAATGAAGACGGCCCCGCCCCTCCCCTCGTCTGCTACGAGCGGATCTGAGAATGCGTGCAGCATTTTTGATCTGCAAGAGTGTTTACACATAAAGATCATAAAAACTCCTCTTCTAACGTTTGATTTTTTTAGGCGGACTAAAAGAGAATGCTGTCACTAATGATTATTATCACTGACAGCTTC
>NW_015568046.1:0-213 GCF_001515605.1 Sinocyclocheilus anshuiensis | reverse complement strand
AGGTTATATTGGCTGTTTTTTGGTACTGTTGTAGTTATCATGCATGACCTGATTCATGGATGTCATCAGTGGTTATGTGTAATATAGTTTGTTATTGATCACAACTGCATTTTAAAGAAATACGAAGAGCTTTAAAAACACTTTGTACACCAGTATAGAACATCTGTTCTGTTTAGACACGCAGACATCAAGGATCAGCATATGAATCTCAAC
>NW_015568045.1:0-213 GCF_001515605.1 Sinocyclocheilus anshuiensis | reverse complement strand
GCATGGAAGCTTAAGCTACCAGGTGTTGGCAAGTAGTTTGTACGGGTTAGCTTTTAGCTTAGCTTGCAGGTCCCCTCTCTTGCCTCTCTTCTGCTTTCTGTGCCTTCGTCATCCACGCAATCCCAGTGAATAGAATGTCCGGAGAGATAAAGTTCCAGTTATTGTTGCCCCAACACAGTGAATGCTGTCTGCAACCTTTATCAGATCGGCTCT
>NW_015568043.1:0-213 GCF_001515605.1 Sinocyclocheilus anshuiensis | reverse complement strand
GCATGGAAGCTTAAGCTACCAGGTGTTGGCAAGTAGTTTGTACGGTTTAGCTTTTAGCTTAGCTTGCAGGTCCCCTCTCTTGCCTCTCTTCTGCTTTCTGTGCCTTCGTCATCAACGCAATCCCAGTGAATAGAATGTCCGGAGAGATAAAGTTCCAGTTATTGTTGTCCCAACACAGTGAATGCTGTCTGCAACCTTTATCAGATCGGCTCT
>NW_015568042.1:0-213 GCF_001515605.1 Sinocyclocheilus anshuiensis | reverse complement strand
GTTCCCCATGGAACCATCAAACACTAAAGGTTCTTTATTGGAATTGCTGGTTCCATAAAGAACCTATAACATCCATGGAACATTTCCATTCTACAAAATGTTCTTTATAATGGAAAAACATTCTTTAGATTATTAAAATGTTCTCCACACCAAGAAAAAAAAAGGTTCTTCTAAGAACTGATCGCTGAAAGGTTCTTGGGGAACCAAAATGGT
>NW_015568041.1:0-213 GCF_001515605.1 Sinocyclocheilus anshuiensis | reverse complement strand
GTTCCCCATGGAACCATCAAACACTAAAGGTTCTTTATTGGAATTACTGGTTCCATAAAGAACCTATAACATCCATGGAACATTTCCATTCTACAAAATGTTCTTTATAATGGAAAAACATTCTTTAGATTATGAAAATGTTCTCCACACCAAGAAAAAAAAAGGTTATTCTAAGAACTGATCGCTGAAAGGTTCTTGGGGAACCAAAATGGT
>NW_015568040.1:0-213 GCF_001515605.1 Sinocyclocheilus anshuiensis | reverse complement strand
GTTACTGAGATCTTGTCACACTGATGAAGGCAGCAAGCCGAAACGCCTGTTATTTGTTTTTATCTCCTGTTTAAATAAAGAAATTTTTAGAGTGCAGACCTTGAGTAAAGTTTCATTAAATTACCATCCCTAAAGTATAAATTCCAGGTATCACTTGTTCTTTGAATACACAATAATGGGGAAGACTGCCGACTTGGCAATGGTCCAGAAGAC
>NW_015568039.1:0-213 GCF_001515605.1 Sinocyclocheilus anshuiensis | reverse complement strand
CATACACGGACAATAAAGCACGAGCTCAAACACACCTACCTGGGACAGCACGAGCTGTCTGTGAATCATACTCCAGCCGCGATCCTAAAAGCCAAATGCGATAATCCCGAGCAGAAAGATCCGGTGGAAATCCATTTCGAGCAGCAGAACGCAGAGCGCCACTCTCTCCCGCATCAGCACCGCGGACAGCAGCCAATCAGCAGCCGGCATTTC
>NW_015568038.1:0-213 GCF_001515605.1 Sinocyclocheilus anshuiensis | reverse complement strand
TGGTTTGTAGAACCTTATTCTAACGTTATTCTAACATTCCCAGAAAGTTAGTTTTTGGTTCCCAGAAAGTAAATTTTTGGTTATTCTAATGTTCCCCTAACATTATTATAACGTTTCCCTAACCTCTTTACTCCAGTATGATCACCCTGCATACGTCAGTAATCATCCCACACACACGACCCAGTATAGTATAAGTGGCATGGAAATGATCCA
>NW_015568037.1:0-213 GCF_001515605.1 Sinocyclocheilus anshuiensis | reverse complement strand
GTGGATCAACATCTGATTATACCTAATAATAAAACCATCATACTCGTCCTTGTTATTCTGGGTTTACTATTTACACACACCATCTTCAATCTTTTCTTATACTGAGAAAAGGTGGGCTTTCTTTTAAAGAAAACCTTCTGGACAAATAGTAAAAGAGCAAATTTCCAGCCTGGCATCATTAACGAAACGCCTTCTCTACTTTCGACAGGCATA
>NW_015568036.1:0-213 GCF_001515605.1 Sinocyclocheilus anshuiensis | reverse complement strand
GCCAAATGAGGGTTTGCGCTGACGCAAGCTGGTAGTAAATCTGGCCCTTAAACTTTAAACACTTAAACTTATGTATAATAATATAATATAATATACATTTACCTATTTTTTACATTTTTAGACTATTTTTCACTAACTGTTTTTGGGGGGTCCTTGAAAGTAAGTTTAGAAACTTTGAATTTTTGTGAAATGTTTTGCTTGACAAGTATGCCA
>NW_015568035.1:0-213 GCF_001515605.1 Sinocyclocheilus anshuiensis | reverse complement strand
GTGAGATATAAACTTTTTTTGCAAGGTATAGACTCTTAGAATAAAAGTAAAATTAAAAAAAAGTCATATAACAGAAAATGTCATAGAAAAACAACAACAAACAAAAAAACGTTTAATTTCACAATTATTCCTTTTTTTCCCTCAGAATTGCGGAATACAGATTCTTAGAAAAAAGTAAATGTCATAGAAAAACATTTTCATCTCACAATTCTT
>NW_015568034.1:0-213 GCF_001515605.1 Sinocyclocheilus anshuiensis | reverse complement strand
TGGAATGCATGTTAACACACTTCACTGAAAAGGACATATTGCTTGCTGTTATTTACAGGCCTCCAACTTACCCATTGTCTGTTTTTAAACAAAACGTAGACAAGCTGATCCATTTGGTATCAACAATTTGCAATAAAGTTGTGTTTGTAGGTGATTTTAATAATGATGCCTTAAAGTCCCAATCCCTCTGCTCTTTCATGGCAGACAAGGGAT
>NW_015568033.1:0-213 GCF_001515605.1 Sinocyclocheilus anshuiensis | reverse complement strand
GGACTCGCTGAATCCTCCACACCTTCAACATCGATGGTTTGAACAATGGCACACCATCAGGATCGCATTCTAAAAAGAATCTTTGGAGAACGCTCTCCACTCTCTTCAGCAGCTCTTTGGGGTGTGGGACCCTGGTGCGGCAGTGCTCCCTGATGTGCTGCTTTGTTGGATTTGCAGGCACTATCCCACAGAAAACATAAGCCTGCTTCAGTC
>NW_015568032.1:0-213 GCF_001515605.1 Sinocyclocheilus anshuiensis | reverse complement strand
TGGAATGCATGTTAACACACTTCACTGAAAAGGACATATTGCTTGGTGTTATTTACAGGCCTCCAACTTACCCATTGTCTGTTTTTAAACAAAATGTAGACAAGCTGATCCATTTGGTATCAACAATTTGCAATAAAGTTGTGTTTGTAGGTGATTTTAATAATGATCCCTTAAAGTCCCAATCCCTCTGCTCTTTCATGGCAGACAAGGGAT
>NW_015568031.1:0-213 GCF_001515605.1 Sinocyclocheilus anshuiensis | reverse complement strand
GAACTTTAAATCCATATTCAAACTGGACCATGATGTGGTGAATGAGCAATAAAAAGTCCTTCTAAAATGCATACAAATACAATGTCTGAAACTTTTAGCATCAATCTAAACATAGGCCATACATACATGTAACATCTCTGCAAAAAAAAAAATCAACTCCTTACATTAAACTGGGCTTGAAATGACACATTTTCCAACCAGGACACAGCACAA
>NW_015568030.1:0-213 GCF_001515605.1 Sinocyclocheilus anshuiensis | reverse complement strand
TGTGGTCAATAACTCACAAGTGTGGTCTATCAATACCAGGTGGTACTTTGTAGAAATGTAAAACGACTTCAGTATAATTTCACTTTGAACATAAATTGTACAGTTACTTTTGACCCCGTCTGTTGGGACGAAAGTAACACACAGGTGGGTCAAAAACAATACAAGCTAGATTTTTTTGTGTTACTCTTATTTTTTATTAAATATACCTGACTA
>NW_015568029.1:0-213 GCF_001515605.1 Sinocyclocheilus anshuiensis | reverse complement strand
GTAAAACAAACCCAAGTAAGATTCAGCTCATTGCTTTTTATTCTTTCATAGTGTCACTCTGAAGAATGGTGCAGGACGGAAATGCATGAATCCAGAGTCAAAATTCACTCAAAATGTCATCATAAAGGCTCTTGAAAAGAGGTGAGAATAGTATATTTACTCATGCTTCACATATATATTCAATGCAAAGATGTAGATTTGTGTGGCAGAGAG
>NW_015568028.1:0-213 GCF_001515605.1 Sinocyclocheilus anshuiensis | reverse complement strand
TATTTTTTAACTTTGTCTCTTATTTATATTTTATTTTGTTTTTATATATTTTTTTCTATTGCAGTTTCTGTTTTGCTGCTTTTAAGGTCTTTACATTTTCATTTCTTTTAACTTGTTTTGCTTGTCTGTTTGCTTCTTTTTATTTCTCTTTCTCTCTTTTTTTTTTTGTTGCAATTTTACTAAGGCATCCCCATGCTGCAATGGATAAATACA
>NW_015568027.1:0-213 GCF_001515605.1 Sinocyclocheilus anshuiensis | reverse complement strand
GGGCAATTTTATTGATGAGAGATGGGCTAGCGAACGGGGGATCCCCCTGCTGGACTTGAATGACACCACCACCATCATTGCTCTAGACGGGAGGGTACTTTCTTCGGTTCACCGTATCACCAGCCCGGTGAGCCTTACCGTCTCCGGAAATGACAGAGAGACTATTTATTTTTTTGTTTTCCAGTCCCCTTTTACCCCCATTGTTCTTGGGCA
>NW_015568026.1:0-213 GCF_001515605.1 Sinocyclocheilus anshuiensis | reverse complement strand
ATTTTCTGAGATTTTAACAGAGGTATGTGTGTTGAACATCATTGAATACAATGTTAGCATCTGTTAGATGTAATTGTAGGGGGAAAGTGGTTAATTATGAGATTTATTCTGCTATTTTCATCTTCCGGTGTCCTGACATTTCATCCTACCAGTCAGATTGTCCTACCTGGGCTTACTGCACGTGCGCACATCAATATTACATCATTTTTGTCA
>NW_015568025.1:0-213 GCF_001515605.1 Sinocyclocheilus anshuiensis | reverse complement strand
TTTGCGCATGTAAAATTAATCCCCGGGAAACAAATGTTAGTATTCGGTTGTCGGTTAGGAAAAATAACCGAAATGAACATCCCTAGAATAGACCATGGTGGCTGATGGCCAATGTAATGCGGATATTACTTATTACTTATCCTATTACTTGTTTCGCTTCTGTTTCAGTTTTTTATAACCATTTTTTACTATGTGTAAGTAAGTTGTTGTTTT
>NW_015568024.1:0-213 GCF_001515605.1 Sinocyclocheilus anshuiensis | reverse complement strand
AATGAAGAAAAACAAATCGGTTTTATTAACGTAATTAGAAAAAAAACAAACAATATTATTTAACTTGCCACATCATGGTAGCATTTGCCCCAAATGTCTGCCGATTAAAATAATAAATATATTGCTTTAATAATAAAATATCACAATGCAATATAAATAAAAGGCTTAATTTTTAATACTACTGCAATAGATAATATAATCATATATTTTGCA
>NW_015568023.1:0-213 GCF_001515605.1 Sinocyclocheilus anshuiensis | reverse complement strand
CACCAATAATTGATTCAAGCTGCAGTCGCGCTCAGACCCAACGATTCATATCTGAGTGCGTTTGTAACTGGTGTCTGTGTTCACAGCGCTCCATCGTGGCTCCATGCAGCCCAGTTTACCTTGGCTCAGCCCGGCTATCCTTTCAGCCTGATCTCCCTCAGAGAGTCTTTGCGCCATGACATCATGAGAGGAATGGTGAGGTTACAATTTTCA
>NW_015568022.1:0-213 GCF_001515605.1 Sinocyclocheilus anshuiensis | reverse complement strand
GTGTGAGTGCGTGTGAGTGCGTGTGAGTGCGTGTGAGTGCGTGAGCGTGCGTGTGAGTGCGTGAGCGTGTGTGTGTGCGTGCGTGAGAGAGAGAGAGTTTGTGAGAGTGTGTGTGTGTTTAGTGATCCATCAGTCAGTCAGTGGAGAGTCTGTATCTAGGCCTGTCGCAATCAATATATCGACTTATCATGCAATATATGTACATGACCTCAA
>NW_015568021.1:0-213 GCF_001515605.1 Sinocyclocheilus anshuiensis | reverse complement strand
AGTTTTTCTGCATGACCACAAACTAAGTTGGCTGCCTTTGCTTTGTAATGGACAAATGTATAGATTCTACTCTGGACTGTTATTGTCATGTAACACACGTTTGATCAGCTGCTTATGACATTTTAGCAGGTGAAACTGCAGAAATTTTAATGAGCTAAATAACCTTTAGTGTAATGGAAAGGTTCCATGGATGTTAAAGGTTCTTCATGGAAC
>NW_015568020.1:0-213 GCF_001515605.1 Sinocyclocheilus anshuiensis | reverse complement strand
GTTTAGAGATGTTTTTGAGACAGCTTGAGTAATAAATAGACTCCCCTCACACGCCTAAATGGAAATATTACGAAGAGAGCGTGAAAAAAAAAAAAATGTCACACTATCGTTGTTTGCAAGAAATACAATATTTAATATATATATATAATGTGTAGCAACATTTAAGGTGGAATTAAATTCCACCATTTGAGTGGACTATACAGAGAAATCCAA
>NW_015568019.1:0-213 GCF_001515605.1 Sinocyclocheilus anshuiensis | reverse complement strand
GAGAGAGTGAGAGTGAGAGAGTGAGAGAGAGAGAGAGAGAGAGAGAGAGTGACAGAGAGAGAGTGAGTGAGAGCAAGAGCATTTCTTACATGTACTGTTGTGCAATTTTTTTTATTTTTTTTTATTTTTAACAATGTCTTTAATATTTTTATTGTTCCTTGTTTGTGGAAAAAAAAGGAAGTACACATGTACTTATTTACTTAATTATTTTAC
>NW_015568018.1:0-213 GCF_001515605.1 Sinocyclocheilus anshuiensis | reverse complement strand
TGTCAAAAGCTTTACAAAAATCTAAGAATAAAATAAAACTTTTTTTATCAATTAAATATGAATAATCTAATATATGTAAAACCAACCTTATATTATTCGAAATATGTCTGTTTTTCATAAAGCCTGACTGAGTTTCATCTATAATATATTCGAATACATTCTTAATTATTTTAGCAAATATAGAGGCAATTAATTTATAATCATTATTCAAAA
>NW_015568017.1:0-213 GCF_001515605.1 Sinocyclocheilus anshuiensis | reverse complement strand
TTGACTGTCTAACAATTAAAATCATAATTGACACAATCCTTTGAATTGATATTTGATTCATTGTATTAAAACATTTTTACCCCATACAAAATGCTTTGCTAGAAAAAAAAAAAACGTATATTCGTGTTGGAAGTGATTTTTACATTTTAGACATATCTCAAATTTTTAAAATATGGTTGCTCTATTTGCAAACCTTGTGAAAAATAATTATAA
>NW_015568016.1:0-213 GCF_001515605.1 Sinocyclocheilus anshuiensis | reverse complement strand
GTCACACGTGTGTTTGGGCCGTCCGGTTCCTCTGGGGGCTGTCCTACACACCGTCCAGCTGTGAGGGTTTGTAACCAACATCTGGCTCACAGACTCAGCCATCTGCTTCAGACTGCAGGAACAACACAGCAACACACCGAGTAACCGGGGCTAGTTGTCACACTTTTTACACGGATGAATACTTGTCAGGACGGGTCAGTTTCTGGAAAAAAA
>NW_015568015.1:0-213 GCF_001515605.1 Sinocyclocheilus anshuiensis | reverse complement strand
ATTGTAGGGAAACATACTTCATACTTTTACAGTCATTCACAAATTGTGGGTAGCATCAAGAAACACATCAACCCCTGCTCTTCTAATCTTTTATTTTTAAGCAACTATAATAGCATTATATCATTTCATAATATTATGCCTTTTTTTAACAAGAATAAATAAATAAATAAATTAAAGTATAATGTGAAACTTCTAACATTTATTCACCCTCAT
>NW_015568014.1:0-213 GCF_001515605.1 Sinocyclocheilus anshuiensis | reverse complement strand
TTTTCAACCTGAGCAACTCATTTATGCATAAATGTCTCAGTATATGATTTTGTAGAAATATTAGATGATGTATAAAGTCTCACCAGCAGGAAAGGCCCTTTAGCCGCCCAATCTCTAGAGCTTCCTGATCCATACTCTTTGCCCGCCAGAATCAAGAGAGGATGACCAGCCTGCTGGTATTTCTCTGCAGCATCAAACACATCCATCTGCCAA
>NW_015568013.1:0-213 GCF_001515605.1 Sinocyclocheilus anshuiensis | reverse complement strand
GCTGAGCTTTCATTGGTGATCTGATACTACAGCGACGTTAAAAATGAGTCAAAGAGAGTAAATGAAGAGCCTGAGGCTCGTTCATGAACACATTCACTGTCTCTCACTCCATTCATGAGAGTTATCAGCGTTTAGGGATATAAATCTGTGTGTCTTTGTCTCTCTCTCGTTCTCTCTCCTCGACAGCACATTCCTCTCAGATCATGTGTGAGA
>NW_015568012.1:0-213 GCF_001515605.1 Sinocyclocheilus anshuiensis | reverse complement strand
GAATAATTATGGAGTCTAAAAAAATGTTGCTATATCCACTGATTTGCCTTTTTTAAACTTGTTTTTCTTTCCTTTTCAGGTCCCAGTCCAATGTGAAGACATTGTATGTTTGTTTTGGTTTATTAAAATATAGAATAAAATATCTGCTTAAACACTTGCAAATTTTAGATAATGTGTTGAAACTCTTTGCAGATTTCAGTTCAGTGTCAGGAT
>NW_015568011.1:0-213 GCF_001515605.1 Sinocyclocheilus anshuiensis | reverse complement strand
TAACATATGTAAACATCACTGAAATATTAATGACGATCTGCTGCGCGAGAACACGTGAGGCACTCCCTCTGGCATGATAATCTTAATAATAGGCTTGTTCGAGATGAACTATGCTAGTCTGCCACCGGCTGGCGAGAGTAGCCACATTTTCTGCTCCCGGTAGTGACACTCTCACGGTGTTTGCATACTCTATCACAGATGAAGTGAATTAAA
>NW_015568010.1:0-213 GCF_001515605.1 Sinocyclocheilus anshuiensis | reverse complement strand
AAGGAAAGCCCCTTATACTTGAGAGCAGCCACATATGAAGTGTTTCTTGGGGGTTGTAGTACATTAACCCTCTGGGGTCTGAGGGTATTTTGGGGCCCTGGAAAAGTTTTGATATGCCCTGACATTTGTGTTTTTTTTCAGTATCTTAAAAACATATTAACGGCATATTAAAGTCTGATAACACTGTAATCAGCACAAACTGGGCTACAATAA
>NW_015568009.1:0-213 GCF_001515605.1 Sinocyclocheilus anshuiensis | reverse complement strand
ACTGAAAGACGGAGCAGTCCCAGCGATAAAAGATCCCGGTCATGAGCTGGAACCGAGAAAACTGCATCGAATTTCTGTGGTTTGTTGGCGAATCGGTGCAGTGCTCATGACTCTTTAGCTCCGCCCACGGCACGCCTCCAGGAGCTTGACTGTTTTCGGACCGAATCATAAAGCTGTATCTTTCTTTTATAAATCTGATAAAACTAAAGACTC
>NW_015568008.1:0-213 GCF_001515605.1 Sinocyclocheilus anshuiensis | reverse complement strand
GGCCATCTCGATCATTTTGACATTGACGAGCGCTGTTGGACCACTCAGGCAGACCAGCCTAAAAGTTTATCTTTTAAAACTTTTTGTCATCCTAACAACAAACAACTTTACTCATTCTTATACACCGAGTCTTATACTGTCTATCAGCTATGACTATTTTAGTCTTTTAAAGGACAAAATGGGTGGAAAAACAGTAATAAAAATTAGACATAA
>NW_015568007.1:0-213 GCF_001515605.1 Sinocyclocheilus anshuiensis | reverse complement strand
TGTCCGGCAGATGTGAGTGAAGTGGAGCGTCAACAATTTCCCCTCCGAGCATTTAATATCACTCCGCTCCGGGTTCACCATTTCCCGCTCCCGCTCCGCTCCTCGCAGAAACACCGCTCTGCATGAACTATACTCGTGATGGAGAGGTGGTGGAGCGTTTTTTTAAAACACGCTCCGACTTTTAAAAAATCCGCTCCTCGCTCCATTCAAAAT
>NW_015568006.1:0-213 GCF_001515605.1 Sinocyclocheilus anshuiensis | reverse complement strand
TGTAATACTGATGAGTCCTCTTTGCGCAATACAGTCTCTTTGAAAGGCTCCTGGAACCTATGGCCAGGAGGCGTGGCTATGCAGGACCACACTATGCAGTGTGTGTGACGTGAGCTCGCTGTCGGAGAGGAGAGAGAGAAAGCGCAGCTGATAATGTTTTATCGATCCTGCGGGAAAGCGGTATTGAACAGTTTTAAATATTTCTGTATAATA
>NW_015568005.1:0-213 GCF_001515605.1 Sinocyclocheilus anshuiensis | reverse complement strand
TGCCTTCATTTCTATTGGTTTCTCCTACGCCTTCCCAAAGTCCATCACTGTGTTCTTCAAGGAAATTGAAATGATCTTCCACACCACCAGCAGTCAAGTGTCCTGGATCTCTTCCATCATGCTTGCTGTCATGTATGGAGGGGGTAAGCAGTGTTTAAAACAGTGTTTCCCCTTAAAACTCTCAAGCACTCTTTATATGTATTATAAAAAGTT
>NW_015568004.1:0-213 GCF_001515605.1 Sinocyclocheilus anshuiensis | reverse complement strand
TGTCTACTCCTGCTCTGGCGTCGAAACAATGGCGGACTGATGACAGCTCGCTCAGGGCGGGTCTAATGTAAAACGCTTGTGTCAATCAAGAATCGTGAGAGGGGCCTGGGTCTGTGTGAGGTCAAATCTGAGATCTAAGAATCTGAGGCATCTGAGAATGGCTTGACATGAGAAAGGGGAAATGATTTAACGAGATTAAAAAAAAAAAAAAAC
>NW_015568003.1:0-213 GCF_001515605.1 Sinocyclocheilus anshuiensis | reverse complement strand
GTGTTGATAAAATTCAGCTGGCAGTCCATCTATCCCTGGAGACCGGCCAGAGGACAACTGCTGCATTGCCTCTGTAAGTTCCTTAAAAGTGATGTCATTGTCCAGCAATTTTTTCTGTTCATTTTCTAACTTTGGTAAATCATAGAGTAATTCCTCAGTACTCTTAGGGTCACATGATTCTTTACTATATAATGTTGCGTAAAAATCTACTGC
>NW_015568002.1:0-213 GCF_001515605.1 Sinocyclocheilus anshuiensis | reverse complement strand
GGCTTTATATGGAACACAGGAGAAAGAGCATGCTGGAAGCGCGTGCAGTTCAGAGGCGCGCAGTAAAGAAACATACAAACAAACCCAGTGTTTATGGTATGCTTTTCAGACTACGCTTAAACTTGGCTTAATTTCAGATATAAAATTGGAATTATATTATCATTATATTGCGATTTGACTACTTTGATGTCTACACTTTATTAAAAGCTTATT
>NW_015568001.1:0-213 GCF_001515605.1 Sinocyclocheilus anshuiensis | reverse complement strand
TGGCTTTTTGCATGAAGCTTTCCAGTCCAACGGAGTCATCATAGACAGCCATTTGAGCTTGTACACGGGGATTCAATCCTTGCCGGTAAGAGCCAAGTAGAGCCGCCTCATTCCACCCACTAGTTGCCGCCAGCGTTCTGAACCGCAGTGTGTAGTCGTTAATGGAACACGTGCCTTGGCGCAGCCGCAGTAACTGGTCGGACACAGATAGCA
>NW_015568000.1:0-213 GCF_001515605.1 Sinocyclocheilus anshuiensis | reverse complement strand
TTTTATAAACGTGCCTTGGATAAAAACACTGCTGATGTGCATTTTGAGACAAAAAAAATTATTTTAAGATCAGTCAGTTCAAGTTGCTTTTAGTTAAAACCATAGGAGTAGCTTGAAGTTTGAGTTTGTGGGGGCCAAACCGAACCGGTGGATTTGGTCAGACTGTATTTTTAAACACATTTTAGTTTTGCTATAGTAAATCTACATATTCAC
>NW_015567999.1:0-213 GCF_001515605.1 Sinocyclocheilus anshuiensis | reverse complement strand
TTTTTTATTTTAATATATTTTATATAGCACATTAATTCACTACTGCATTAATAATTTATAGCTATAAGTGCCATATGTTATTGTGTGTTTAAGTGTCCAAGTGTATTCTTACGATGTATAAACTTCTAATGTATAATATATAAAAAAAATGTCAACTATGATTATTTAATTCTAAGAATTCTAAAAATTCTAATGTATGCAAATTATAATTCA
>NW_015567998.1:0-213 GCF_001515605.1 Sinocyclocheilus anshuiensis | reverse complement strand
GCTTACATTGTCCTTTTATTTATTTAATTATCACCTGTTATTGTACATGTTTAATAGTTAATTTAATCAAACCTGAATGATCAGCCTTTAACAAACATAAAAGATGAACAATAAAGAAATGCATTTCTTATTTTAATGAGAAGATGGTATAAATCCTTAAATATAGTATCCTGTATGTCTGTATTTAACTAAAGTGCCAAAGTGTAGTATAGC
>NW_015567997.1:0-213 GCF_001515605.1 Sinocyclocheilus anshuiensis | reverse complement strand
TTAGAATTATATATTGAGCTCTGTATATATAATTCTTATAATTTTCTTTTTTATAATTATTATGCTGTTAAGACTACATAAAACTGTTTAAAAATAATTTTTTTTTTGTTGTTATTTTTAAAAAAGCTAAATGGTTATTTAAAATGGTAAAACTCTGAGGAAATAAACAAATTAATTATATATTATCTAAATCTATCCATCTATTAATTTTTT
>NW_015567996.1:0-213 GCF_001515605.1 Sinocyclocheilus anshuiensis | reverse complement strand
TAGGCAGAGATTACCATCACATAGACCTGAAGCCATTTTCATTATATGTCTTTTTTCTACGGTGGCTGAAGAGTGACATTTGGGAAAAAGATTAACGTTGGCTTGCCACTAAAAGAACGAAACCCAACCCACGTTGTACCGACTACAATTTATGATGCTATAGGAGATACCGTGTTGTGTAATTTATATGTCATCTAAATGCTGAAAATATCA
>NW_015567995.1:0-213 GCF_001515605.1 Sinocyclocheilus anshuiensis | reverse complement strand
TGTTTGGAATCTGATTACATTCTAAAAGAGAAGGGAGAGGTAGACGTATCTTCCCATCAATGGATTCCACAATGAAATCAAAAATTCTTCTACCAGCTGTTTCTAGAAGCCCTGCACATGTTTTTAGTGTGTAGGGAAATGGGCTTGTTTTGATGTTAAAGATGTCAAAGAAATCTTTTCTCACCAAGGAGCGATTGCTTTGCTCATCTAGGA
>NW_015567994.1:0-213 GCF_001515605.1 Sinocyclocheilus anshuiensis | reverse complement strand
TGTGTGGGGTTGCACGAATTTTGGACCTTAAAAAATGGGTCACAGAGCAAAAATGTATTCTGCTTTGTTCTATAAGAAAGAGTGTCTTATATGACCCTCTGTACCTCATTTTTTGGAACAGTCACTCTCAGAGAGACCATTATCGGGTACAAGTTAGACTGTCTTCAGTTTAAAATATCTCTAATTTAGCTGAGTAACACAGAGGAGTGTAAT
>NW_015567993.1:0-213 GCF_001515605.1 Sinocyclocheilus anshuiensis | reverse complement strand
GAGCGGTTATGGTCAGGGAAGCGGTCAGGGAAATAGCCAGGGAAGTGGTTAATGTCAGGGAAGCGGTCAGGCGAGCGGTCAGGGTCAGGGAAGCGGTCAGGGGAGCAGTTATGGGCCAGGGAAACGGTCAGGGAAGCGGTTATGGTAAGGGGAGCGGTTATGGTCAGGGAAGCGGTCAGGGAAATGGCCAGGGAAGCGGTCAGGGGAGCGGTT
>NW_015567992.1:0-212 GCF_001515605.1 Sinocyclocheilus anshuiensis | reverse complement strand
GTTCAGATTAAGTTTCAATCCCATGATCCCATGACTATATGCCTGTCTGCATGATTGTTGCCAATGAGAGTCCTAGGTCATATATGCACCAAAGGACCGTCACATGCTTTTCTTCTACCTTGATTTCCAAGGCAAGTGTAGCCTCCAGCTTTCTCAACTTTCACATGAGCTTCTCTCTCTCTCTCTCTCTCTCTCTCTCTCTCTCTCTCTCT
>NW_015567991.1:0-213 GCF_001515605.1 Sinocyclocheilus anshuiensis | reverse complement strand
GGGGAGCCTGGCCTCGGCACTCAGCCCGGCCTCCATGGATGGACCCCTACTACCCCCCCTCCAAAAAAAAATCCTTGGGGAAAATGGCGGTTTCAGAGGCCCTCCGTAGGCTTAACTCGGGAACTGTGGCTCTCCCTGGGCTTGACTTTGGGACTGGAGCCCTTCTTCGGCTGGACATGGGGACTGGAGCCCTTTCTGTGCTAGACTCGGGGA
>NW_015567990.1:0-213 GCF_001515605.1 Sinocyclocheilus anshuiensis | reverse complement strand
GGGAGGAAAATGTTTTAAAGAGCATGCGAGAGTTAGGTGAATTGGCCCTGGCCACAGAAATATGACAAAAACAGCAATATTTAATATATAATAACATTTATTATTAATATTATTCACAGTAAGTCAAGAAATATAGTTAATTGTGATACTGTAAAAAAGCAGACTTGTGACATTCATATAATACATTAATACAGCACAGGTTAAAAGTTTGGA
>NW_015567989.1:0-213 GCF_001515605.1 Sinocyclocheilus anshuiensis | reverse complement strand
CTCGCGGCGACGGGGTGGTCGGCTGGAGTATCTAGTGGACTGGGAAGGTTATGGACCGGAGGAACATTCTTGGGTGGCCAGGGACGACATTCTGGACCCTTTGCTTCTGGAGGACTTCCATCGCACCCATCCAGGTCGCCCTGCACCCAGAAGCCGTGGCCGCCCGCATTGCCGCATGAGGGCGTCAGGAGCCACCCCTGGAGGGGGGGGTAA
>NW_015567988.1:0-213 GCF_001515605.1 Sinocyclocheilus anshuiensis | reverse complement strand
GAAGAAATACGGAGCCACGGTGGATCTGTGGAGCATCGGAGTCACGTTTTATCACGCCGCCACCGGCAGCCTGCCGTTCAGACCGTTCGAAGGGCCGCGCAGGAACAAAGAAGTCATGTGGGTGCCATCAAACGTTTACGTTTAACTAGTCAACTTAAAAACATAACTAGTAAAATAAAGCAATAAGCCCCAAGAAGCCGTGGTTTACAGTGA
>NW_015567987.1:0-213 GCF_001515605.1 Sinocyclocheilus anshuiensis | reverse complement strand
CCTGAACATGTGCGGGACAATCTGACTGCTGCTGTGTCTGCTCCAGACATCTGTGTGCTGCTCTCCATGACCACGACTAGCTGTAACACATTTACACAGAGTAAAACATTTTACAATTCATGTTGTCAGCATTTCATTTCATATGTTTACAATTACATGCAAATTTTGGTCATAGCTTCATTACTTTTGTGGTGTAGTGGGCTAAAGCACTGA
>NW_015567986.1:0-213 GCF_001515605.1 Sinocyclocheilus anshuiensis | reverse complement strand
GAGGAGGGTTAGGCTTCAGGTTAGCACCTTGTTCCTATAAAAAAGTAATTGCTATGAAAACAGACCAAAGCGTTCCAAGAGTAAAGCAGCTGGGACAACAGTCGACTCCTGCTGGAGTCTCCATGAAGGATGCCAGTGAAAGCCAAACAGAAGCTGACACCCCGAGGACTCGAGTCCTGTCTGCCAAGATGGTAACTCGAATAGGTTACTGGA
>NW_015567985.1:0-213 GCF_001515605.1 Sinocyclocheilus anshuiensis | reverse complement strand
TCTCAGTCGCACAGGCCATTATCATCCACACCACATCTGACTGAGCCACAGCTCTCCCCATTGATTTAGCCCATATCCGGGTGACTACAATGACTTCCACAGCTTAATGTAGCCGATACAACTTCTTTCTTTTACTCAGATGGCAAGAGGCACAAAAAACAATGGTGAAATAAATAACAAGCCAGTGACAATAAATCTGTTGTGGACCTTGGA
>NW_015567984.1:0-213 GCF_001515605.1 Sinocyclocheilus anshuiensis | reverse complement strand
CAAAGGGCTGATGTACTGCAAACTCTGTGAGCAGCCTTGTCCAGACAGCAGGATGTCTAAAGGCATTTGGCAAACTATCAGAGGAAATAATCACTGCACAGTGTGCCCAAGTAAATGCCACATTGACAATCACACCAAAGAACCAAAAATACCTGAACCAAAGACAATGAAGGAAAAGAATACAAATACAGATTTAAAGATGGAATATGATGG
>NW_015567983.1:0-213 GCF_001515605.1 Sinocyclocheilus anshuiensis | reverse complement strand
GCTTGACTAACGTGACCTGCCAGAACTAACACTACGCTTGATTTAAAAAAAAAAAATACTCATGAATGTAACAGTTAACAGTTAATTTTCAGTTGGTAGTAGTAACATCATGCTATGCATTGAAGAAGACACAGAAGAGCATGAACTCGTTACACAAACTTTTTTTTAAAATTACTTTCCAAAAGGGATCTTGCAGTCACTGGTCCCAAAATG
>NW_015567982.1:0-213 GCF_001515605.1 Sinocyclocheilus anshuiensis | reverse complement strand
TGTACGTTTTTTTTTTATTCATTTTTTTTATGATCACTCAGATGTTGGGCTGGGGATTGATACAGATTTCATAATTCCATTTGATTCACAAGTTCTTAATTCAGTTCTGATCTTGATTCAATTCCGTTTGATTCACAATTTTTCTTATTCTCTTATTCTGATTCCATTTCATTCCAGTTTCCATACGATTTAATTGGATTAAAATATTTCTGA
>NW_015567981.1:0-213 GCF_001515605.1 Sinocyclocheilus anshuiensis | reverse complement strand
GTTTATTAAACATCGCTTATTTTTTCGCTCCACGCGCCACAATATCAGCGTATTTAAATAGAGTGAACACTAATGCAGCACCATGGACTGAGAAAAGTTTATTTTAATCACAATGTTAAAGGATGAATTCAGATTTTATTCCGCTCACCGTTGGGCCTGCTTCCGCCAAAGACAGTCCTGAAGAAGAGGAGGAAATGACGCAGCGACGCACTG
>NW_015567980.1:0-213 GCF_001515605.1 Sinocyclocheilus anshuiensis | reverse complement strand
TGTCTCATGTAATCACTCATTCAGTGTTTCAAACTGCGGAAAACAGGTAAAGCTTCTAAGCAATGCCACGTAACAATACATTTACCTCAAAATATCCATTCGGCGTCCATGAGCTCATTAGTCAGTTAGAAAAAACTATAAAGAAGAGAATTATGCTAAATATATGCACTATATTGCATATTCATAGTTTTACTTAACCTGTTGTCTACATGA
>NW_015567979.1:0-213 GCF_001515605.1 Sinocyclocheilus anshuiensis | reverse complement strand
GTGTATAACGATGCTCAGAGCAGGCTGTACCTGTGGTAAATATACTGCCCTCAGCCAGAAAAGAGCAGAATAAGGATGGAGCAAAGCGTGGATGCGCTGTCCTTGAAGGATGTTCAACTCGGTTTTGTTTATGTTTTGCTTAGCCTATCATTTTAAATGAGAGATGTCTATTTATTTATTTTTCTCTGCAACACTTTTCCTACTGTGTTAACA
>NW_015567978.1:0-213 GCF_001515605.1 Sinocyclocheilus anshuiensis | reverse complement strand
TTGTCATATAATTAAGGAAATTAGCACCAGGTGCCAGATTAACACAAATAACTTAAAGGTATCTGTAAGTTTTCTGTAATTTTGATCATTTTATTTTTCAAATACCTCAAGTTTTTTTATACTGTGCCTCAGAATACAAGTAATTTATGAAATATGCTTAAAAACTGCCCATCTACTCCTGTTAGGATAACTTCAAATAGGACTAAGCAGTGA
>NW_015567977.1:0-213 GCF_001515605.1 Sinocyclocheilus anshuiensis | reverse complement strand
GAGAGAGAGAGTGTGTGAGAGTGTGTGTGTGAGACATTGTTTGAAATTATACCACTTAACAAATGAAAGCAAATGTATTAAACATAAAATAGAATGAAAAATTCCGTTCTAAACTCTAGTCGTCTGAGACACTGGCTGTGCTTCGGCTTACGAGCGAATAATAGCGTGTGCATCTGCATGTGTGTGTGTCTAACTGCTGAAGTTTCAGCATGA
>NW_015567976.1:0-213 GCF_001515605.1 Sinocyclocheilus anshuiensis | reverse complement strand
TCCCTAGACCGTCGGAACCACGGTACCTGACTTTGTTGGCCGGACGGCTAGCTGGGTCACAATGCTAAGTGTCAATCATTTTGACGATAGTGATCTTGACAGAAGTTTAATTTAATTATTGACCAATGGACTCTGTGCACTACCTTAAATTGAATAAGAGTGTGCCTAGCATTTCAAGTCAAGTCTGCTTTATTGTCAATTCTTCCACATGTA
>NW_015567975.1:0-213 GCF_001515605.1 Sinocyclocheilus anshuiensis | reverse complement strand
TTTCCTCAAGCTGTTCCATCAATGAAGTCAAAGTTTGTGGTTTCCCATGCATCGTGATTTTCCTTATGTCGTCTTCATTCACGATCACTCTAAGTATAGTTTTTGTCTCCATTATGTCCTGTGAACCTAAAAATGAGAAAAATCAATGAAATCAAATGAAATTGAAGGAAAAGGGAAAAAAATTATTACCCTCATGTTTTTTAAACCTGTATA
>NW_015567974.1:0-213 GCF_001515605.1 Sinocyclocheilus anshuiensis | reverse complement strand
AACTCAATCTGAGCAGCTGAGTCCTTAACCATCTTCAAGAATCAGCTAAATACACATCTCTTCCATCTTTATTTGACCATCTAACGCTAGCTCTCTCTATTCTAATTCTATTCTTAAAAAGAACTTGTCCCTTTTAGACTTGCACTCTATTCATTTACTGCTTTGTAAAAAAAAAACAACTAACACTAGCTTTTCTAATCTTTTTGTATTCTA
>NW_015567973.1:0-213 GCF_001515605.1 Sinocyclocheilus anshuiensis | reverse complement strand
TGCACGTGATAAAATATTGATGGAAAAATAGAAATATTTTGCCTCCTGCTTAATGTTGGCCATCTGAGGGGGTTAATGACTGATCTCATGTTAAACCCTGAGGAGCCGCTGCTCAATCGATAGCTCTTTATCACAGTATTCGGATCTATAGATGATTTTCCGTAATCCTACAAACGTCCAGCTTCAGCTGCTGCTTCTCGTGTCAAATCTTGA
>NW_015567972.1:0-213 GCF_001515605.1 Sinocyclocheilus anshuiensis | reverse complement strand
CAATGTTAGGTAGATTATTCCAGAGTTTGGGTGCTAAATAGGAAATGGATCTGCCGTCCGCAGCTGATTTTGATATTCTAGGTATTATCACATTGCCAGAGTTTTGAGAACGCAGCGAATGTGGAGGACTATAATGCAGTAAGAGCTCATTCAAATACTGAGGTGCTTAACCATTCAGGGCTTTATAAGTAATAAGCACGATTTTAAAATCTA
>NW_015567971.1:0-213 GCF_001515605.1 Sinocyclocheilus anshuiensis | reverse complement strand
TGGATGGGTTTCTTATGGGGGCATTTATATATGAGTGCAAAAAACAAAGTGAGATACAATGCAATGGCCAAAGATGCCCATCTATTAGCGTTTTGCAGCTAAAATTATTTAAAAAAAATTATTTAAATTATAAAATTATATACAAATATATGCAATTATAAAAACTTTACTTTTATCTTAATACAACATCATTAAGAGTAAAAACAAAGTTGA
>NW_015567970.1:0-213 GCF_001515605.1 Sinocyclocheilus anshuiensis | reverse complement strand
TACTACTTTTTAAACAACCACAGAACTCAAGGGTGAAGCAAAAAATATATTTCACACTATTACTTTATTAACAGTGTGCAAATGCAATATTCAAAAAGTGCCAGTAGCAGCATTTGCTGTAACAAATAGAAAACGGACAGCATTAACATCGCACATGCACAAATCCCACCAGCTGAGCAGCAACAACCATGTTTGATGCGTTGTCGGTCACTA
>NW_015567969.1:0-213 GCF_001515605.1 Sinocyclocheilus anshuiensis | reverse complement strand
TTCCTGCTTAAATCAAAGAGGCAAAACTGGATTCCTGCAAGCCTCGGTCCATTAAAATGTAAACGAGTGGCTGGTTGGTGAAATTACAGCTCCGGTCTTCAGTCTCGCCAGCATCCAAACTAGTCTGCGTCTCTGCTTTATAGAGGACGACACACGCCACCTACAACCCCCATCATTAAGGGCTTAATTGAATGGTAACTTCAGCAATTTTGA
>NW_015567968.1:0-213 GCF_001515605.1 Sinocyclocheilus anshuiensis | reverse complement strand
CAAACATTTTGGAGGCAAAAGACTAAATATAATATAAATATAAATAAAATCCGTACATACAAACAAAAATGAATGAGAAACAGAGCCTGCTTTTTTCCATTGCGTATGTTTATCTACAGCTGAGAGGAGAACGATCACATGAGCTCTGCCGTCTTCTTTGCTATTGGCTGCAGTGTTAATTTCGTCAACGAAGACGACGACGAAAAATATTCG
>NW_015567967.1:0-213 GCF_001515605.1 Sinocyclocheilus anshuiensis | reverse complement strand
AGAAAAACAAAAACAAAATTGCAATTAAATTAAACAGAAAACGTTAAAAAATTTTGGGGGAAAAACAACAACAATTTAAAGCAGTATTACTCTTAATGTTTGTATGCTTAAACCCTTTTTCGTCTTTGACCCATATACACATACAGTATATATTTTGAAAATATTTACACATTTATATATTCATATTCTTATATTTTATATTATATATAAATA
>NW_015567966.1:0-213 GCF_001515605.1 Sinocyclocheilus anshuiensis | reverse complement strand
ACTTGGTTTCGAACCTAACTTCCGTATTTCCTGCATGCGTGATTATGCGAGCGCAGTCACGTAAATATAGTGACGTGGTTGAACTTTCAGACAGTTTTCTGGCTTCCCCTGACAACGCTGACGTTTGCCAGGAGCTTTCTGTGGCGATAGAACATAAGCACCCTGAATCGCTGTCTACTGTACCTAGTGCTGAAATTGTTCTGTCTTCAACTA
>NW_015567965.1:0-213 GCF_001515605.1 Sinocyclocheilus anshuiensis | reverse complement strand
CTGCTGTTCAAAAGTTTGGGATCAGTAAGATTTGTAATGTTTCTTAAAGAAGTCTCTTCTGCGCATCATGGCTGCATTTATTTGACAAATATATACTTTAAAACAATAATATACTTTAAAATATAATTTATTGCTGTGATCAAAGTTGAATTAAAAAAAAATACTGAGCCCAAACTTTTGAACAGAAGTGTATATTGTTACAAAAGATTTCTA
>NW_015567963.1:0-213 GCF_001515605.1 Sinocyclocheilus anshuiensis | reverse complement strand
TGGGTGGTTTCTATGGTGTACTCAGTGGTTGCTAGGGTATTCTGTATGGTTGCTAGGGTGTTCTGGTGGTTTCTAGGGTATTCTGGGTGGTTGCGATAGCTATAGTATTCTGGGTGGTAGCTAGGGTATTTTATGTAGTTGCTAGGGTATTCTGGGTAGTTTTACGATGTTCTGGGTGGTTTCTATGGTGTACTCAGTGGTTGCTAGGGTATT
>NW_015567962.1:0-213 GCF_001515605.1 Sinocyclocheilus anshuiensis | reverse complement strand
GTTATTTGTCACAGACTCACCGGTCACACCATCCACCTTCACCCGTTCACAATCACCTGATTACTGATTACCACCACCTGAATTCACTTCCACTTTCCACATAAAAGACTGCTCACCTCATGCACTCATCGTCTGGTCCGTAGCTCCCTTCACATACCATTTGGATCTCGTTTCTCCTGGACTGTGACTTTCCTGTTGTATTTGCTTTAATGG
>NW_015567961.1:0-213 GCF_001515605.1 Sinocyclocheilus anshuiensis | reverse complement strand
TCTGTCTGTCTGTCTGTCTGTCTATCTGAAAAAAATGTCATCATTTACTCACCTTCATGCTGTTCCAAACCTGTATGATTTCTCAAAATATCTTTTGTATTCCACAGAAAAAAGTCATACAAGTTTGCAAAGGTTGAGTAAATGATGACAACATTTTATTGTGTATTATAGAAGTTGGAGGGATGCTTTCTGAGAGTAAAACTGTTTACAACG
>NW_015567960.1:0-213 GCF_001515605.1 Sinocyclocheilus anshuiensis | reverse complement strand
ATTCACAATAAAAAACGTATTTCATTAACTGATGTAATGTTAATATACAAATCTAATGAAGTACTAATCTTATCTGTAATGAACCATTGTAACACACTGATAACCACCAAAAACAGGTGGTGATGAAAAAGTCACATGATGAAGGTTCACAGTGTCATTCACACAGATACTAAACACCATCATGGTAACACACGATACTGAAATAATGCAATA
>NW_015567959.1:0-213 GCF_001515605.1 Sinocyclocheilus anshuiensis | reverse complement strand
CTAATTAATAATCTGAGATAAAGAAAGTTTCATACTAATTAAACTTTCTGCCCATTTCATGTTTTGAGCCCAAACCAACTCAGATATACATAAACTAATGCCTTTTGCATAGCATAACACTTAACTGTAAGATAATATATAATTAGCCCCATACATCAATTAAACTAATAAATGACATTATGATAAACTAATAGTAAATTGTTCGAAAAAATA
>NW_015567958.1:0-213 GCF_001515605.1 Sinocyclocheilus anshuiensis | reverse complement strand
TGGTCTCATTAATCTATTATTTGTTCCAGAGCAAATAGTTTGGCTTAGGGCATAATCTCATCACATTGTATTTTATGTAACTTTAATGCTGTATATCAGAGCACTGTCTTTGTACCTTTGACTGAATTACCTAGCAACTTTTATGATGGCTTTTAATACTTTTAATAATATTAAATATTATTATTCAATAAATACTATTTTATATAAATAATA
>NW_015567957.1:0-213 GCF_001515605.1 Sinocyclocheilus anshuiensis | reverse complement strand
AAATAACTGAAATTTCCAGACATGAAAACGTTTTTCTCAGCAGGATGCATCGTAATTAACTGTAGCAGTGTCTACTATATAATAATACTATAGAATAATTGTAGACGGGTGTTATTTGCACACGCACCAGCAGGCGGCTCACGCGAGTCAACAGAACCAGGAACTACTGTATGATGAAGCAGTGCTAAATATATAGCGTTATGCCAAAATACT
>NW_015567956.1:0-213 GCF_001515605.1 Sinocyclocheilus anshuiensis | reverse complement strand
TTTTTTGTGCAGACAGTTTTTATTCAGTAATGGAATATTTATAGTGTACTTTCCAGTAATACAGGTAAAACTTCAATTTTCTACAAATTGTTTAAAGTAGTCCAATTTGTTTTGGTCAAGAGTTTATATATGCTGCTGGAATTTATGTATGTAATGTAAAGAAGTACAGTTAAATTAAAAGGTACTTGAAGTGGCTTAATTTGAACAGAGATA
>NW_015567955.1:0-213 GCF_001515605.1 Sinocyclocheilus anshuiensis | reverse complement strand
TTTAGAAGTGCCTACGATAACAATATCGTGCATATTCATTACCGTAATATATCTCATTACCGAATACCGGCACAAATCTATATGCTAGTAACAGTATTTTCAAATATAGTGAATGATACTAAAATTAATATATGCATTTCTATGGAACTACAAAGTACTTCTAAGAATAATAAACAATTATAATAAAATTATATTTAAAAAATTATAATTATA
>NW_015567954.1:0-213 GCF_001515605.1 Sinocyclocheilus anshuiensis | reverse complement strand
TTCTTCCTTCTGTCATCTTTACTGTCTTGCTCTGTTATTTCTACAATTGTTTATGTAAACTGTGTCAAATGTGTACAGACGCGGATGCAAAGTCTTCACGGAAAGCTGTCAAAATAAATGTCTTATCCACTAGTAAAATATGTTTACAAAAAATAAGTTTACAAAAACATTTCCATTGATGTGAGACGGTTATGAGAAGAAGCTACGGGGATA
>NW_015567953.1:0-213 GCF_001515605.1 Sinocyclocheilus anshuiensis | reverse complement strand
TCTCACACTGAAAAGTCAACACACTCGGTGGAGACGCATCAGGTTGTAAAATCTCTCACCAGTTAAGTCAATATAAGACACTTAGTATGAAGTAAATAATAATAATAAAACATTTATGAAACACACATTTATGAAATACATACACGTAAATAATAGAAATATTATTGGGGTGGGCTTTCTGGGATGGTAATCAAATGGTTCAGGTCATACTTA
>NW_015567952.1:0-213 GCF_001515605.1 Sinocyclocheilus anshuiensis | reverse complement strand
ATCGACCAATTGCTTGTGAAAATTGTGCCAAAGCAATAAAAAAAACTGTAACATATAACAGAATTTTCCTAAAATAGTTTCTTCATAAAGCATGTTCATAAAGCAGTTTTGTAGAAAATAATGAACAAACAGATGAATAAAACCTCCATTCGCTCCAAGTGGGAGACGACTACATAGTTATTGAGATACAATATAGATAGAGAACTTCTGATA
>NW_015567951.1:0-213 GCF_001515605.1 Sinocyclocheilus anshuiensis | reverse complement strand
GATTCTGAAGATTCGCAGGTCCCTCAATACCCTTTCCACACCAGCGTCCTGCATCAATAACATGTAATGTGAGTGTGAGACTGTGTCAAATTCCCACAAAAATAATCAATCCATTCTTTTAATTAAGTTTAAATAGGAAATTACACAATACATGAGAACATGATAGAAATCATTTTCAAAAATCCATATATATATATATATATATATATATAT
>NW_015567950.1:0-213 GCF_001515605.1 Sinocyclocheilus anshuiensis | reverse complement strand
GTTTCCAGAGAAATTTTCATGATCACCGCTTGTATGGCACAAATATTTGTAAAGCTGATATTTATTATAAAAAATGCTCAACAAATTCATTTGAATTGAATTGAAACTGTTTAATATTCTAATAATGGGCAGAGGAAAAAAGAAATGCTAAATACAAAGTGAATATTTTCTAGATAGGCCATATATTTTTAATACTTTGTTTTTGCTTTAGTA
>NW_015567949.1:0-213 GCF_001515605.1 Sinocyclocheilus anshuiensis | reverse complement strand
TCAGTCATACAGATGGTAATCATGCAGATACAGCCACATTCCCCAAAAAACACACACACATAAATGACAAATGTTGAAGAAGAAAAAAAGGAATTATTTGTGCAAAAAGCTGATCGCTAAGTTACGCCCCCATCAGAGGACAGGTGCGTCACAGCATGCATCAAGAGGCGTCACGAGAGAGCGCCAGAATTCAAATAAACAATATTCCGTGTA
>NW_015567948.1:0-213 GCF_001515605.1 Sinocyclocheilus anshuiensis | reverse complement strand
TTCTCGTTATGCGACATATTTTCTCGTTAAAATGAAATCTATTTCGTTAATACATCTTTTCATCGTTATAACGAGATGTTGTTAAAATTACATCTTTTTCTCGTTCAAACGATATCTTTTCTCATAATAACGAGATATGTCGTTAAAATGAAATCCTTTCTCGTTAACACTACATCTTTTCTTATAATAGCGAGATGTTGTCGTTAAAATGAC
>NW_015567947.1:0-213 GCF_001515605.1 Sinocyclocheilus anshuiensis | reverse complement strand
GTCACCAATGTCAATATCAAACTAATACAAGCCTAAAAAGAGACACGCACACACACAAAAAACTATAAAGATAAAGTCAGTGATGAAATAAGGATAAGAAACGAATTGCAAGCAATAGGACAAAAACTACAATAAGTAAGAAACGCTACATACATTGCGTAAATTAATTAGTCTTCACTGTGTTAATTACATCTATCTATCTATCTGTCTATC
>NW_015567946.1:0-213 GCF_001515605.1 Sinocyclocheilus anshuiensis | reverse complement strand
GTCCAATTATCAGTGAAGAACTACACTACCCACAATCCTCTTTGGCTCATCCAATCAGAAAAGTCACTGTTACCAAGGAAATGGGAACTGTGCCAAAAGAAGTAATCAGACACTCCCATGAAGCAGTGTGAATAACATAATCAAGTCCTCCCTACACTCCCAAACAACTTATATTTTTGTATATTTTAATATTTTGCAATAAATAAATAATTA
>NW_015567945.1:0-213 GCF_001515605.1 Sinocyclocheilus anshuiensis | reverse complement strand
GAACCTGATCACATACAGACATGAAACCACACTACCTTATAACACCCTCCTTAAAGGAGTAGAGAATAACAGATGAACATTGTTGTTGAAGATCACAGTGGTTATTGTCCATATTAAGCATCCATTTCCCATTCCAGAACAAGTATCAAGGTATATCCCAAGAAAACGCAGTCCAAACGAATAATCAGGATGAAATAGTCCTTACTCTTTTCA
>NW_015567944.1:0-213 GCF_001515605.1 Sinocyclocheilus anshuiensis | reverse complement strand
CAATTTTTAAAATACATTTTTTTTTATTTTAACTTCTTTTTTTTTAAAGATTTTTTTGCGAGGAAAGTATTTTAAACTATTTAACAATAGCATTCGAACGCTAAAATGTAGAAGACTTATTCTAACCCAGAAATGATGCTCATGCTTTAATTAAATAATGTTTTGAGTTTTTTTCGCTGAGAATGTTTAATTTTATTTAGCACTTATGATTTA
>NW_015567943.1:0-213 GCF_001515605.1 Sinocyclocheilus anshuiensis | reverse complement strand
TATATGGCTCATCATCACAGGAACAGGAAGTGGAGTTGCATCAGAATTCTTCATCCTCAATCTCTCTGTTTGTGAGATGGCCAATACTCTGAACATTTTTCTCCATGTACTTGATCGCTGGTTTTCAAGTCTCAGAACATTAAAATATTTTTTATTTGGAATAGGCATCTCTGGTCGTCCTCTGTTTCAGTGTCTGATGTGTGTTGAGCGTTA
>NW_015567942.1:0-213 GCF_001515605.1 Sinocyclocheilus anshuiensis | reverse complement strand
GTATATTAGCACCTTTTGTTGTTTTCTCATGGTATCTGATAGAGCATTTGGACACAGAAGCGGTGACACGTGGCGTCAGACTTAACAAGTGGATAGGATTACTAAAATCGTGCAGTGTGTCTCGGGCTTTACAAATTATCTGACTGAAAGGTGTATAACTTAAATAATCTGCCACATAAACATTTAAATCTTTCTACTTTTTATATATAGTTA
>NW_015567941.1:0-213 GCF_001515605.1 Sinocyclocheilus anshuiensis | reverse complement strand
TACACGTTCAAACTATATACACAAACACGCTCCCTTTGTTAATAGTACCTTTGCAATATGAATTCATCTCTTCTGTAATGAGTTCAAACATGTGGCGTATGATGAAGGTCCACAAGGCAGAAATTAATTGGTTTGTGTTTTTCATTTGATTTGCATGTCTGGCAGTGGCTCTGACCTCCTTGTGGCTATAATTATCTCAGCTGACCAACTTTA
>NW_015567940.1:0-213 GCF_001515605.1 Sinocyclocheilus anshuiensis | reverse complement strand
CATACATTTGATTGCTGCATCATCTACTTCTGGGTCAAACTTGTTGGCCAAAAGATGGTGTTGCTGTACAATCCATTTTAAGTCCCCAGCTCCATAGACACACATTGCCTGTCTGTGCATCCCAGTGCATGGTGGGTAGGGAGCCCCACTCTTTAGATCTCCTTCAAAGTAGCTCCACTTCACCAGACGAGCAATTGAATTCATGTCCGATTG
>NW_015567939.1:0-213 GCF_001515605.1 Sinocyclocheilus anshuiensis | reverse complement strand
TCTTGGTCCTTTGGTCTTCCTTTTCAGCTGAAACGAAGAGAAATATATACATGTTGAGACATCTGTGACCAAAATATTTGATAGGAAGGACTATAAGGAAAGTTTTTATTAACACATAAAATAAGGATGCGTTCATTAAAGCAAATTGGTTACAACTAAAAGTGTTCGACAAAACCTGTGAAGGGTTGAACCTTTGAAGGACTTGTTCAGCCT
>NW_015567938.1:0-213 GCF_001515605.1 Sinocyclocheilus anshuiensis | reverse complement strand
TACACGTTCAAACTATATACACAAACACGCTCCCTTTGTTAATAGCACCTTTGCAATATGAATTAATCTCTTCTGTAATGAGTTCGAACATGTGGCGTATGATGAAGGTCCACAAGGCAGAATTTAATTGGTTTGTGTTTTTCATTTGATTTGCATGTCTGGCAGTGACTCTGACCTCCTTGTGGCTATAATTATCTCAGCTGACCAACTTTA
>NW_015567937.1:0-213 GCF_001515605.1 Sinocyclocheilus anshuiensis | reverse complement strand
TAAAGCTGCATACTATAAAAAGGTGCAAAAATGCCTTTAAACATTCATTTCAATAGCAGGGAATCATGTGGTTCCAAGTCTGTATGATTTAATTTCTTCTGCAGAACAAAAAATTTGATATTTTGAAAAATGTTTTGGATCCCATTAACTTCACAGAATTTCTTGTCCATACTGTATTTTTGTGCCTTGAGCCAATCAGTGGTGAATTGATGT
>NW_015567936.1:0-213 GCF_001515605.1 Sinocyclocheilus anshuiensis | reverse complement strand
GAGCCTTCGTGTCATCTCACTCCACAATAATTCATGTTTTGAGAGAGTCACACTCCCACTCTTTAACAAATATTTTGGCATTGTGATTATTTGAATATACAGTCATACTACATTCAAAATCAGATACATTATAACTTATCACTCTAAAAACTTGTCACTCATGAATCATAACGTCTGCTAAGCCCTCGTGATAAGTGCGGCTGTCGACGTTTA
>NW_015567935.1:0-213 GCF_001515605.1 Sinocyclocheilus anshuiensis | reverse complement strand
AATCTTTGCATTCCTGATCTTGGATCATTAAACTACTGATAGAGTGTCTTTGTTGCCTATTTTTTTCTAAATTACTAAAATATGAAGAGATCTTTTCACCTTCTTCAATCCATTTAGCTCGTGATCTTATAAAAGCACCCTTAGCCCTCTCGAGATACAAATGATCTCATTTACTTTGAAGCTCCATCATCTTATCATTTTCATAATTATTTA
>NW_015567934.1:0-213 GCF_001515605.1 Sinocyclocheilus anshuiensis | reverse complement strand
GTGACTTAATAAAAATATTCGTTTCTTTAAAAAAAGGTTACTGACACCCAACTCTTGAATGGTGTGTATTCTAAAACAGCTGCAACTGTTGTTAAAAGCCAAGAGTCTGAAACTATGCAATGAACTGAACTTCTTATGAATGACAATCTTTACTGAGAAATTCTGTAATTTGTGAACAAATATTATCACTTGGCTCCTAAATTTATTATTTTA
>NW_015567933.1:0-213 GCF_001515605.1 Sinocyclocheilus anshuiensis | reverse complement strand
ATTTCATGTCTTCTTTTATTTCAGTTGATTTCATCTAAAGGCCCCTATATACTTCAAACTAAGTTCTTTTTCATTCTTCGTTTGAGGGCAAAAAGAAGTTCGAAAACGCTAAGCGACTGTTTTCGAACATTCCACACCCCCGCGCTGCTGGAGGCGGGGTTGTAAACGTGTCACGCCGCCCGCATGTACCCCCTAAACAACAACGATGGCGGC
>NW_015567932.1:0-213 GCF_001515605.1 Sinocyclocheilus anshuiensis | reverse complement strand
GAAATAAACACATGGGATGTCGCCATGGTTTCGCTTCTGTTTCACGCAGGCGCAGTGAGGGAAGACAGTTCGTAGCTCTGCTTCAACTGTGTGATACCCTCACGAGGAGTGACCTAAATTTAATTTCTTCACATTTTCCTGCTACTATTGTGTTTCCACAGCTCCTGATTAGTTCACACCTGTTCTCTGTTCCTTTGTATTTAAGCCTCAGTT
>NW_015567931.1:0-213 GCF_001515605.1 Sinocyclocheilus anshuiensis | reverse complement strand
TTATTAACTAATATTAACACAGATTAATAAATGTATTGTTCCATTCTCGTTTGTATACCGAGCGCAAGGTTTATGCACATAGTCCAAGTCTTCTTATCTGTTTTTAGTGTATCTCTGTGACAGAATTACAGCGCCACATACTGGTCTGGCATGTATATTGATTATCTGAGTTTTCCAGCATTCGGTTTTGCTCCTTTGGCCATTATATCACAG
>NW_015567930.1:0-213 GCF_001515605.1 Sinocyclocheilus anshuiensis | reverse complement strand
AGCCATTCTATGAGGTGACATTTCAGCACTTGACAAACGGATAGGACTCCTAAGTAGCACATAAAGCATGGCTACTAAGTTCTAAGATCAATCGTTATTGAGAAACGCAGCCCTGATCATTCGGGCAGGGCTACGTTTCTCCATAACGATTGATCTTTGTGTTTAAGGGCGTTTTCTACAAGTCATTTTACGATCGTTCGTTATTGTTTCACG
>NW_015567929.1:0-213 GCF_001515605.1 Sinocyclocheilus anshuiensis | reverse complement strand
AATCTTATCACACCAGACCGTGTTTACTTGTCTGGTTGTTGGCTGTATTTTATTTAATTATGAATTAAAATGAAGTATTTCTTCTGACTATGAGAAGCTAGATATACAGGAGCTCTTGGGAATAAATAAATAAATAAATTTTCTTGAGTGAGAGCACGCGTTTACCTGTCTTCCTCCGAGGAGGTTGAGGTGGTCAACAGGGGCTGCTGGGCG
>NW_015567928.1:0-213 GCF_001515605.1 Sinocyclocheilus anshuiensis | reverse complement strand
GTGTGTGTGTGTGTGTGTGTGTGAGTGAGTGAGTGTGCGTGTGCGCGAACGCGAGCGCGTGTCTGTGAGTGTGTGTGTGTGAGTGAGCGAGTGAGTGAGTGAGTCTGTGAGTGAGTGTGTGTGTGTGTGTGTCTCTCTGTGAGGGTGTCTGTGAGTGAGTGTGTCTGTGTGTGTGTGTCTGAGTGTGTCTGTGAGTGAGTGTGTCTGTGTGTG
>NW_015567927.1:0-213 GCF_001515605.1 Sinocyclocheilus anshuiensis | reverse complement strand
TCTGCTACGGGTTATTTTATATGCTATTTGTGCAGCAGCAGTAGTATGTCTTAAATACTCACAGCACCATATCGGTTTATGTATTGGCATTAGTAAATTCCTGTACTTGCTTGCAGCAGCGATAATCTACAAAGACAGCAATAACCAACAGCAGCAGCAATTCAGCAACAGTGTAGCAGATCTATTCCACCAAGACCAAATACATTAACATTG
>NW_015567926.1:0-213 GCF_001515605.1 Sinocyclocheilus anshuiensis | reverse complement strand
TGTTGGAGGTGGTGTTTCTGTGATTGGTGTTTCAGCAGTAACAGCGGTAGTAGAAATTTGGGGTAATGTTGGAATTGGTGTACCAGGAGTTGTAGTAGCTGTTAATGGTGTTTCGGTTCCTGTGGGAGGTCGTGTTTCTGTAGATGCAGTAGGAGCAGTAACAGCAGAAGTAGAAACTCCTGGTGATGTAGGTGTTGGTGGACCAGCAGTTGT
>NW_015567925.1:0-213 GCF_001515605.1 Sinocyclocheilus anshuiensis | reverse complement strand
GGGTCGACGCCCAACCAAGGCGGAGCCGGAGGGACGAGGGAGCCCATTGGAGCTGGTGGATCGACGGGTGACGGTGGAGGTGAGGGAGCTCGCGGTGTTCAAGCTCGCGTAATAGAATTAGCAGAGCGCGTCGTCCTGGTAGCTGGTGGTGCTAGCTAACAGCCGGAGCAGTCTTGTATGGTCCTCGAGAGATCTGTCCCCCTGCTCCAGCAG
>NW_015567924.1:0-213 GCF_001515605.1 Sinocyclocheilus anshuiensis | reverse complement strand
GTGTGTGTGTGAGAGTGTGTGTGTGTGTGTGTCTGTGTGAGTGTGAGTGAGTGAGTGCGTGCGTGCGTGCGTGTATGTGTGAGTGAGTGTGTGTGTGAGTGTGTCTGTGTGAGTGAGTGTGAGTGAGTGAGTGAGTGCATGCGTGCGTGTGTGTGAGTGTGTGAGTGTGTGAGTGAGTGAGTGAGTGCGTGAGTGCGTGAGTGAGTGAGTGAG
>NW_015567923.1:0-213 GCF_001515605.1 Sinocyclocheilus anshuiensis | reverse complement strand
GTTAATTGATGGACTGGAGTCATGTGGATTATTGTGATGTTTTTAACCAGCTGTTTGGACTTATATATAGCATATTTGCATTGTAGAAATGCTGTGGTTTCTCTAACATCAAGCGTTTGTTTGCAGACATGATCTGATCAAGAAGCTTCATGCACTGAAGGACTCAAACCCTGAGCTGGCACAGCTTCTCCTCGAGCAGGTAAAGAAACCGTT
>NW_015567922.1:0-213 GCF_001515605.1 Sinocyclocheilus anshuiensis | reverse complement strand
GGTTCCTGAAGGAGTGGCCTTACCTCTGAAAACCCAGTCTGACCTTGAGGCTCTTGATCAGAAGTTGGGGGATCGTAGTGTCATGTCTGCTGTTGTAAGTTTACTTTATTTTATCATTACTATTATCTTTTAATTATTTATTTCTCCTCCTGGAACTCATTTAAGGTAAAAAAAACTGATTTGTTTAATCTTATTAGCTTCTTGTTTTTGCAG
>NW_015567921.1:0-213 GCF_001515605.1 Sinocyclocheilus anshuiensis | reverse complement strand
CAAGATGACATTAACGTTCTGCTTGAGCAGATGAAAATGTTTAATTAATGAGAGTATGACAACCAGACAAGAAACGTTTTCGTCTTCACTGGGATTGGGGTTGAACGCTTAGGAACATTTTGCTCCGTTTTGTTTGGGTCTAGGAAATGTAATGAAATAAATGATATCTCCCATCCTCTCAGGATACCTGGAATCAGTGTTACAAATACCCCA
>NW_015567920.1:0-213 GCF_001515605.1 Sinocyclocheilus anshuiensis | reverse complement strand
TGTATCGTCTATATCACTTATTATATAAAGTTTACATATTTTGAATTAAACATGCAACAAAAAAACGTGTTTATTTCTAAATCAAAATGTGCATAATACTATAAGATCATATAAGTTCTGTCTTATTCTTCTCAGGTCCTCCACCTCCTTATAGCTATGATTATGAGATGTATCCTCCTGATCTACGGCCGCCTCCATACACACCAACTCTAC
>NW_015567919.1:0-213 GCF_001515605.1 Sinocyclocheilus anshuiensis | reverse complement strand
CAAACTGTCCGTGTGTCTCGTTCTTCTCGTGTTGGTTTGCATGAAGAGGATCTAAAGCAGAACGGAGTGAAAAACAGAGTCAAGTTTGTTGGAAAAGATGAACTGAAGAATGATTATTCTTACACTAATCTTAGCCCAGATCTATATTACAGACAGTTCAGTACACACACAATAAAAAAAGCCCTAAAATGTGATTAAACAGCGTTTGATCCG
>NW_015567918.1:0-213 GCF_001515605.1 Sinocyclocheilus anshuiensis | reverse complement strand
CACTTGGCACATCAACTGCCTGGAGATGCTGGCCGTGTTTTGAGCACTGAAACACTTTCTCCCAGACCTAAGAGATCGTCATGTCTTGGTGCGCACCGACAACACAGCAGTGGTATCTTATATCAGCCACCAAGGAGGTCTGCGTTCGTGCCCCTTGTACAAGCTGGTGCACCAGATCCTTGTGTGGGCCTAAGGGAAGCTCCTTTCTCTAAG
>NW_015567917.1:0-213 GCF_001515605.1 Sinocyclocheilus anshuiensis | reverse complement strand
CATGCACACACTGGTACATTTCCTCAGTTTAAACATTTGATATGCATTCTATGTGCTATTGTGAATAACGTGTTTATGAGAGATTTGCAAGTCAGTGCATTGTGTTTTTATTTTACACAGCGTCCCAATATTTTTGGAACTAGGGTTGTAATAACATTTGATGTGATGTTTAAAGAAAACAGCCATTTGAGAACAGGATTAAACATATTTCAG
>NW_015567916.1:0-213 GCF_001515605.1 Sinocyclocheilus anshuiensis | reverse complement strand
GGTTTTATAAATATTTAACCAATGAAAAGCATTCAAAATAGCTTGAGACTAAACCTCCTCAAACTGTCAGTCAAGCTTCGTAACATCCATTCAGAATAAAGCACAGCGACGCACAGTTTGAAGACAGACGTCTACTACTTCACAATGCAAGGGTAAATAAAGAACTGGCGTTTGAATAAATACAATGTTTCCTTTACTCAAGAAACGCTGTCT
>NW_015567915.1:0-213 GCF_001515605.1 Sinocyclocheilus anshuiensis | reverse complement strand
TTATTGCTGGAGTTATTAATAGTACAGCAGGGATTGAATCAAAAAATACAGATAGTTGTAATAGCAGCAATACGTCATCTTGGATTGGTGGGCTTGACCTGGGAAGAAGTTAGGGATGAACTTCAGATAAGGTCAAGTCAGGATACAAATGGGTAATACCTATGATGTTTTTTCAGTGGAATGCTAGATCCCTGATAGCAAATGGTCAGGAGT
>NW_015567914.1:0-213 GCF_001515605.1 Sinocyclocheilus anshuiensis | reverse complement strand
GGGTGATGTTAATTCAGTGGTGAGTACAGTATGAATGTACCTGCACAAATCACCTACACAAACCTCACCATTAGCATAATGTGGGTGAAAGAATGTAATACAATACACCGAGAGAAGACGGATTCCTGGACCAGAGAAATATAGATTTTTCACTCTCGCTGCCCTACTTTTTTTTAGCTTTTGCCTTTAAAAATCTACTTTGTACAAGTTTTT
>NW_015567913.1:0-213 GCF_001515605.1 Sinocyclocheilus anshuiensis | reverse complement strand
GACGGAAATGTTACGCCCCTTACCATACTGTGATGCCGTGTACCGTGAGCGGAGGCCGGTGGGCTTGAGTGAGCAGATGCCGGCGGGCAAGAGTGAGCGGATGCCGGCGGGCTAGAGTGAGCGGAGGCCGGTGGCTAGAGTGAGCGGAGGTCGGTGGTTAGAGTGAGCGGAGGCCGGTGGCTAGAGTGAGCGGAGGCCGGTGGCTAGAGTGAG
>NW_015567912.1:0-213 GCF_001515605.1 Sinocyclocheilus anshuiensis | reverse complement strand
ACAGGTGAGAGAGGGAAACATACAGAAATCTGAAACCAAATCACATTGAATCCAGTTTTAAAATATCTGCTCATTTCAGCTTCAGTCTGCTTTGGTGGAACGAGGGTTTTCTGACATGACGCTGCTGTGGTCTGAACCGCATAAAAAGGATGTGACGCGGAAGGAAGCTGTGCCAAGTCAATGTGTTCATACAAACACCAGAAAACAGAGAAG
>NW_015567911.1:0-213 GCF_001515605.1 Sinocyclocheilus anshuiensis | reverse complement strand
TTTAATTCTGTTCTGGTGGCATACAGAGCTGAAATTATGAAAATTATGTGAGTGTCATATATCCACCACTGCTGTAAAAGTCTGGGCCCGGTTGCATGAAAGTCCTTAAGTAATTTGGCTTAGGAGTATCCTTGAGGGGAAAAAAATTCCCCGAATTAAGGGATTTCTTTAGGAGTGTTGCAACAAACGTCTTAACTGTCACCCTTACCTAAG
>NW_015567910.1:0-213 GCF_001515605.1 Sinocyclocheilus anshuiensis | reverse complement strand
CTGGCGGACGTTTTGAGGACGTCCACTTATGTCCGCATTTGGTCATCTTTTTGACGTTCGCTGGCGGACGTTCGGAGGACATTCGTCCGAGCCAGTTTGCGAACGTCCGTTTCTTCCCTCATCTGCCATTTCCATTACAACACTTGAAAAATACAGTCGCCCATGCGTGGCCTTTTATCATCAGGCCTGACACCTTGTAACTCAGACAAAGAG
>NW_015567909.1:0-213 GCF_001515605.1 Sinocyclocheilus anshuiensis | reverse complement strand
GCGAAACTACTTTGTTTGGGCTTCCAAAAGAGGACACAACTAGAAGGTTAAGTTGTATTTACAACACTGTTCCAGAATAATTCAACCCAAATATTAGAGTGTGTGCAGCACATTTTACGGAGGACTGTTTCCTGAACCTGATAGAGTAGCCTGCAATGCCGTCTGTGAACAATGGCTGTTTCTATAAAGTGGGGCAATTCCAACTTTGCAAGG
>NW_015567908.1:0-213 GCF_001515605.1 Sinocyclocheilus anshuiensis | reverse complement strand
TGACCCGCGATTCCTCCTACCCCTACCCGCAGGCGGAGGAGGAGCACGAGCCGTGACATCCTCAGACCGAGATGGACCAGGACCCCTATGTTGTTCAGGCTCAGACCTGGACCTCGTGAAGGCCGCTGAGCGCGCCTTTGCTTCCCTGAACTTCTCAACCACCGCCCCAAAGGAGGTACCAAAAAATACGTAAGGCGAAACTGGCGCATCGAG
>NW_015567907.1:0-213 GCF_001515605.1 Sinocyclocheilus anshuiensis | reverse complement strand
GTCTGACATGAAGCACTGGTCTTTCCAAGTCGTCAGTGATGGAGGGAAGCCGAAAGTTCAAGTTGAATACAAAGGAGAAAGCAAGACATTTTATCCTGAAGAGATTTCCTCTATGGTCCTGGTGAAGATGAAGGAGATTGCTGAAGCTTATCTGGGGCAGAAGGTGACAAATGCAGTTATCACAGTTCCTGCCTATTTCAATGACTCCCAGAG
>NW_015567906.1:0-213 GCF_001515605.1 Sinocyclocheilus anshuiensis | reverse complement strand
TCAGGAGAACACTGAACAACCATGGTGTCCATGGCAGAGTCGCAAAAAGAAAGCCACTGCTCTCCAAAAAGAACATTGCTGCCCATCAGCAGTTTGCTAAAGATCATGTGGACAAGTCAGAGGAATACTGGAGAAATGTTTTGTGAATGGATGAGACCAAAATATAAAATTTTGGTTTAAATGAGCAGTGTTATGTTTGGAGAAAGAAAACAC
>NW_015567905.1:0-213 GCF_001515605.1 Sinocyclocheilus anshuiensis | reverse complement strand
TGTGTGTGTGTGTTTTGCCGCATATTTGTGTTTGTTTGAGTGTTTTTGTGTATTCTTGTGTTGTGTTGTGTTGTGTTGTGTTGTGTTGTGTGAGAGAGAGAGAGAGAGAGAGAGAGAGAACTGGAAAGTCATGATCCACTTGAGCTCCTAAATTTTTGCAATCTTTTATCTCTAGAGCAGGGGTGCCCAAACTCGGTCCTGGAGGGCCGGTGT
>NW_015567904.1:0-213 GCF_001515605.1 Sinocyclocheilus anshuiensis | reverse complement strand
TGTGTGTGTGTATATATATATATATATATATAGTTTTTTTATGTAAGTTGGAAATACTACGTATAAATAAATAGAAATTCATATAAATGAGAAACTATGTAAACATTATTTATTATTATTATTATTAACAAGAAGAAAAATCATATTTAAAGAAATTATGCAAACCAAAAATACTAGCAACATTTTTTTTTCTTTTTTGAAGATGTTTTCTGG
>NW_015567903.1:0-213 GCF_001515605.1 Sinocyclocheilus anshuiensis | reverse complement strand
CGCCCTCTCCATGTAATCTAATGGGACGTGAGACAAACTAAATAAAATTTCACTTCGAATAATATTTTTCCAAAGATGGGTTTTGTCATTTTATGTCGTTTTTATCACGCTGATGTAAGTTCAAGTGTTTATGTTTTAAATAAGTTTGGTTTTAGTTAGTTATGTGATCTATAATAACGGGAGTGTGACGTCATGATTGACAGCTTCTCTGAG
>NW_015567902.1:0-213 GCF_001515605.1 Sinocyclocheilus anshuiensis | reverse complement strand
CCAGCCCCAGAGCTCGCTCCAGTGTCGGCTCCAGCCCCTAAGTTCACTCCAGTGCCCACTCCTCGAAAGCGCCTTGCTGTGCCTGCTCCTTCAGAGCACCCTCCAGTGCCAGCTCCTCGTAAGTTCTTCCCAGTCCCCGAATCCAGCCCAGAGTGGGCTCCAGTTCCTGAGTATAGCCCACGGAGGGCTCCAGTTCCCGAGTATAGCCCACGG
>NW_015567901.1:0-213 GCF_001515605.1 Sinocyclocheilus anshuiensis | reverse complement strand
GAAGCGGTCCTGACACGATGATCGTCGTCGCGGGCAATGTGCTGCGTACCGTGTCGATCAGGCTCCTGAAGTCCCTCTTCAGAGTCTTCGTCTGCCGCAGCTTGATGTCATTCACCCGCACATGCAGCACAACCGCTCCTGTGCTCTTGTCGTCCTTCAGGATCGCAGGAACACGAGCGCCAGGGAAACAGTGAGTGTGCACTTTACCTTTAG
>NW_015567900.1:0-213 GCF_001515605.1 Sinocyclocheilus anshuiensis | reverse complement strand
TTACTACTCTGAGAAAAAACACAACGCAGATTACACCGGTCACATTTAGCCACTGTGCTGAATAAATACTTAGGTAAATACTTAATTCTTTAGGGTGCGAGTGTTGTCATTATACCACGGCGTCAGACGTATCTAAAATGCAAGAAAAGAGAGAGTCCATAGTTTCCATTACATCAAGTTTTTCTGAGCTATTGGATATGCTGAGGAATTGAG
>NW_015567899.1:0-213 GCF_001515605.1 Sinocyclocheilus anshuiensis | reverse complement strand
TTCCAAAACTTTGATGGTTGACAATGTCATAAAACTTTCTGCACACTAGTGACAGAATGAGAAAGGCTCCAATCCATTTCATTTCTGTTAATTATCTCTCTGTTTATTTAGGCCCTTAGTTTCCTTAGTTCTTTGTCCTGTCTCATTTTGAATTAATGTGGTTTTGTTGCTTCCTCTGATCTCCTGTGAGTGAAAGTGAGTGAGAAAATTTTT
>NW_015567898.1:0-213 GCF_001515605.1 Sinocyclocheilus anshuiensis | reverse complement strand
TTTTTTTTTTTTTTTTAATTAAGGGTGAAGATGTCAAATTTTCTAGGCCGGACATCACTTTTGGCCACTATTATATGGCAGTTCATTGACTTTCCAACTGACCGCCAAACCATGCTGCAAAAATAAGCAACTTTTATGAGCATTGTGGGCTTTCCTGGAGTTGTTGGCGCCATTGATGGAACTCATGTTCACATCATTGCTCCAACTGTAAAT
>NW_015567897.1:0-213 GCF_001515605.1 Sinocyclocheilus anshuiensis | reverse complement strand
GTTCAGATGCCTGTGATCTCACACTGGATCCAAACACAGCAAACATTCATCTCATCCTATCTGAGGACAACAGAAAGGTGAAACACGTCAAAGAACCACAGCCATATCCTGATCATCCAGACTGATTTTTGATCTGTGAGCAGGTTTTGTGTCGAGAGAGTCTGACTGGACGCTGTTACTGGGAGGTTGAATGGAGTGGATGGGCTTATATAG
>NW_015567896.1:0-213 GCF_001515605.1 Sinocyclocheilus anshuiensis | reverse complement strand
TTTATTGAGATGCACCTGTATATATATATATATTATTATTTTTTCTTTCTAAAATATGTTTCAAATTTGTGTAAATGTTTTTTTCTTTACCAATATTGTCATTTTTTGTTTATTTTTTTAAGCGCCCATCTCACGTTACAGATCACGATAAAGATAATTTTTAACGGTTTTTAAACGACAAAACACACTCATTTACATATATTTGTGAATCGG
>NW_015567895.1:0-213 GCF_001515605.1 Sinocyclocheilus anshuiensis | reverse complement strand
CTCTCCCCATCGGAATGGAGCAGCTGAGGCAGCAGTTCGTGTACTCAAGAGAGCGTTAAGTAGTGTTGGCAAGGAATGTAATCTGACAGCGCTGGAATTCCAGACTCTTCTGTACCTGGCTGCTAATCTGTCAAATGAGAGACCTATCGGTGCCAGAGCTCAGGTACAAGATGAGACCGTGGAAGTAATCACTCCCAACTCACTTCTGCTCGG
>NW_015567894.1:0-213 GCF_001515605.1 Sinocyclocheilus anshuiensis | reverse complement strand
GGGGAACTTAGAGAACTTGTGGCTCAGTTGAAGGCGGACAACGAGAGGCTGCGCAGAGAGCGTGCCCTTGCGTTGCCCGCTCCTATTGCGGCAGGTCCTGATGTGCCCGAATCAGCCCCTGTTACACCTCAGTTAGTCAATGCGGGTGCTAGCCAGCCTGAAAGATTTGTGTTTGTGCCTAGGGACCGTAAATGTCCCAAGTTTAACGGCAAG
>NW_015567893.1:0-213 GCF_001515605.1 Sinocyclocheilus anshuiensis | reverse complement strand
GACTTTGAGTGTTGAAGTCAAGAACTGTTGGGGTTTTGGCGCCATCTTCTGTTTGCCATAGGCTTTATGCGCCAAGTCTCGCAACTGTTGAGCATGCATTGTTCGTGGACATGCGAGAACGCCAAGATGGTGGCTTATTCCAGGATGGAGGTTTCTCAGGAAGAGAGATTTGAAGTTCAGATCGTCTTCCATGTTCGGTTCGTTGCGAGTTCC
>NW_015567892.1:0-213 GCF_001515605.1 Sinocyclocheilus anshuiensis | reverse complement strand
AAACTTAGTTTCATAGCTCTCTTTATTCTATTACATTTATTTGTGTTGTTGTTTGCAAATTTTTTATTTGTTCTCATTTTATTACTGACTTTTTACTTGTTTTTTTTTAATGAAAATAAAATTTTGCGTTGAAGAAAAGTAGATTGTTGTTTGTATATGCTGTCAATCATAGTTCTTAGAAAGAAAATCGGAATCAGCAAAAATCGGTATCGG
>NW_015567891.1:0-213 GCF_001515605.1 Sinocyclocheilus anshuiensis | reverse complement strand
GACACCGGCCCTCCAGGACCGAGTTTGGGCACCCGTGCTATATATATTTGAACATTAAATGAATAATTTTCATAGAATCATAATGAATATTACATAGATGACTAGAACCCAAAAAATACTTAAGAGAATTATTTTGCACCGTATAAAGACTAAAGTCTACATTTTATAAATATATTTTAGTGCTTAATCTGCCACGTAAATAACGTGTGTAGG
>NW_015567890.1:0-213 GCF_001515605.1 Sinocyclocheilus anshuiensis | reverse complement strand
CTCCTGAAACCTGACTGGTTAGCGTCCAGTTTGTTGTTCTGTGAAGGAAACAGTGATACATAGTTGAAAACAACTAATTTGAGGGGTTTTCCTATGAATGGAAGGAGAGTGACAGACTGCTTGAATTCAGTGGGGAAAGTGCCTGTGAGGAGAGATGTGTTGATGATTTGTGTGAGTGCTGGTAAGAGTGTAGGAGAGATTGCTTGGAGAAGG
>NW_015567889.1:0-213 GCF_001515605.1 Sinocyclocheilus anshuiensis | reverse complement strand
CTGTCTGCAAAACATAGAAATTGCTTGGTCTCTTTTTGTCTTGAAATTACCTTTCCGCTTGTTATATCCGTGAAGACAATATAGGCTAATATTTTAAATTTTACATAGCGTCAACAAAAAAACAAGCAGGTGCATGTTTATAACCTTCAGCATTCATGAAGAACCAATTGTACAAAGCCCACATATTTACAGTGGCTCAATTCTGCATTTAAA
>NW_015567888.1:0-213 GCF_001515605.1 Sinocyclocheilus anshuiensis | reverse complement strand
AAATTTGCACCAACATTGCCATGGTCAAGGTTACAATCCTAAAGAAACATATAATGATTAAAAAAGCTGTGAATTTAAAATGATTTGTTATACTTAATAACGGATGTACATACTCAAATTCTAATGCACTTCAAATGTCATATATTGAATTTTAAATATAAAAGCTTCCAAATTGTATACTGATTGAACTTCAAATAAAATCAAATAAAAAGG
>NW_015567887.1:0-213 GCF_001515605.1 Sinocyclocheilus anshuiensis | reverse complement strand
AACAGATTGATGGAAAATAAACTCTAATATCCTAAAGTCTGTTTTTATGGTTTTTAAATCATGAATGTTATATTAACAGAAAATACATTTCTTATGATACTAGTTTGCTGTGTGACTTCAGATGTGGTGGTTGCTTTTGTGTGTGTACAGTTACAATGAGAGTCTCCCGTGGTGCTGGATGATGGTACTGTCCATTGAGATAAAAAGAGAAGG
>NW_015567886.1:0-213 GCF_001515605.1 Sinocyclocheilus anshuiensis | reverse complement strand
CTAGTGTAAATGTTTTGCTTTGTTTTATATCATGTGTGATCACATTATTTATTTATTTTCATTTAAAAGAAGAGAATGAGACTCGGGACGATTGAATGCGCACGCGTGCGTGTGAGAGAGAGAGAGGGGTTTTTTAAAGGTTTTTGGGAAACATTTCATTCACGGAACGGTCATTCCTGCACTAGGAGGAAGACTTTCTCATGGAAAAATGTA
>NW_015567885.1:0-213 GCF_001515605.1 Sinocyclocheilus anshuiensis | reverse complement strand
TGCCCTTGGACTGCCCCTGTGTTCCGTGTCTTGTGTTTTGCTCCCATGACCCAGTTTCTACCGTGTTTTATTATGTTCATTCATTCCAGGTGTTCCCCATTTAGTTCATGTATTTAGCCCAGTGTTTTCCTGAGTCCTGCGTCCAGTCTTATACGTCAGCCAGATGTCCTACGTTCCTTCGTGGAAGTCTTTGTTTGGTTTAATAAAGATTGT
>NW_015567884.1:0-213 GCF_001515605.1 Sinocyclocheilus anshuiensis | reverse complement strand
CCTCACAGTTATATAATTGGGTAATTATACTACATATTTCGGCATCAGGGAGGCGCTATTATACCTGGCATTGAAACTTGCATCGTTGCAAGAGCTGTGTCACAACACATATCAAGAACTCCCTTATCGGTTCTGCTTTTAGTACTGGAGAATAAAAGATATATTCTAAGATGTTTTTATTAGTACATGAACGTTATCTTGCACATTTTATCT
>NW_015567883.1:0-213 GCF_001515605.1 Sinocyclocheilus anshuiensis | reverse complement strand
GGGTCCCAGGTTACTACGGTTCCCCAGTCGTTCTATGAGGCACATCTGTCTGATCTCCTGCTGAAGTCGTTAGAAAATTTGTTGGAGGTGGAGGGAGTCAATGGGCAAGCCGTGCCATAATTGGGGTACATCGAGCTGGCCTTGAGGTTTCCTAAAGAGTTTGTAGGTGTTGAAGTCGAAGTCCCCACTTTAGCTTTAGTAGTTCCAGATCTA
>NW_015567882.1:0-213 GCF_001515605.1 Sinocyclocheilus anshuiensis | reverse complement strand
TTCTTCTATGGCATTGTGAAGCACCTTTATATACCTTAAAAAAAACACACAACAAATTTCTCGTGTGTTTGCGCAAACCTGGCGAATAAAGCTAATTCTGATTCTGATTTTTAAGAGTGAACTTGTACAAAAACCACAAACTTCCATGCCAATATCAAATATTATAGTAAAAAAAATTCTCTTTTTTCATAACTAAACTTTAGCCTCATATAA
>NW_015567881.1:0-213 GCF_001515605.1 Sinocyclocheilus anshuiensis | reverse complement strand
GTACTGCACCATCTTCCCGTCGGTTTTACTGGCAACAAGCCGATGGACGTAGTTATCTGATCAACATAAGGACAAAGGCTCATAGTCACAATTCTTACAAACTATTTGAAATATAAAATGTTTGAAAAATCTAATTTAAAAATAAAACATTCAAATATGAAACAACATTCAATGCATTTAACCTGCATATTTGTTGAGTGAAATAATAACGGG
>NW_015567880.1:0-213 GCF_001515605.1 Sinocyclocheilus anshuiensis | reverse complement strand
ATACCCCATGTTGTAGTAGGGAAAATGCCTCACTTACCTGTTTACTGTTGGAGCAGGGCCAGGGAGGAGTGAGGTCTCTCCATCGTGATAACATCCTACCCCTTGGCCAATGGGTAAGGATGCTGGAAAGTACCGTTGATGTTGAACCACTAAAAGGGGTGAAAACAAGGTCACAATCAGAAAAAAGACACAACAGAACACAAAGGCAAAGGG
>NW_015567879.1:0-213 GCF_001515605.1 Sinocyclocheilus anshuiensis | reverse complement strand
CTATGATCACAAACCGGTTGTCTGACAATGTCACAAAGCAAAAGCTCTTAGTGATCCTAAAATATACAAATATTTTCTTTCTGCAAAATATACGTTTTGCCCTGTTGATTCTGAAATGTGATCTGGATGTGTTTCGGTGAGATTCCTGCTTGCAGACTGTGAGCTGAGAGACGTGTGTGTGAGAGTCTGTGTGGGTCTCTGTCAGTCACAGGG
>NW_015567878.1:0-213 GCF_001515605.1 Sinocyclocheilus anshuiensis | reverse complement strand
GAACACACTGCTGGGATGTGGAGGTTGGAGACAATACACTCTGGAATGTTGGAATAACCACAGCATCAAACCAAAGGAAGGGAGCGGTTTTCTTTAACACTAATGTCTGGCTTGTGCGGTACAAGAACAGCAAATACAGCTCAAAATCCTCAGATCAACCCTTCACTCTCTTCACAGTTAAAGAGAAGCTGCAGCGTGTGAGAGTTCAGCTGG
>NW_015567877.1:0-213 GCF_001515605.1 Sinocyclocheilus anshuiensis | reverse complement strand
GCCATCAAGCAGTGTCGTTGTCAAGCATCGCATAAAGCAACAGTTACATGAACAAGGACATATATTGAATGGATTTGAATTCCAGAAATCCTGGGACCACAGGACTGTCACTGAACAAATAAGGGATGCCTTTGGAGAAAAGCTCTCTGCTAATGTGAGGTAACAACATGTACTTTATTATATTGTGACACTGTGATATAATTATTTTATTAT
>NW_015567876.1:0-213 GCF_001515605.1 Sinocyclocheilus anshuiensis | reverse complement strand
ATAATGAATGTTTATTTTTTAAATGTCATTAGTTATTTATAATAAAATGTTTTTAATTTTAAGCACATTGTCCTTCATAACTGTTATTGCTATAATCCATCTAGATGATTACACTCAATTAAAGGAATAGTTCAGCCAAAAATGAAAATTTACTCACCATCGGGCCAGCCGAGATGTAGATGAGTTTGTTTCTTCATCAGGTTTGGAGAAATG
>NW_015567875.1:0-213 GCF_001515605.1 Sinocyclocheilus anshuiensis | reverse complement strand
GGTTGCTAGGGTACCTGGGGCGGTTGCTAAGGTACTCGGGGTGGTTGCTAGGGTGTTGCTATACGGTTGCTAAGGTACCCAGGGTGGTTGCTATCTGGTTGCTAAGTTTCTCCAGGTGGTTGCTAGGGTGTTGCTATACGGTTGCTAGGGTACCCCGGGCGGTTGCTAAGGAGTTGCTATGTGTTTACAAAGGTAATCAGGGTTGTTGCTTGG
>NW_015567874.1:0-213 GCF_001515605.1 Sinocyclocheilus anshuiensis | reverse complement strand
TTCCTATATTTTGCCTGGGGCCCCCAATTCACTAAATCCGCCCCGGCACATACATCACAGGGGCGGCGCCAGAGAATTTTGAATGCAGGTGCTTAGGGGGCACTAGATCTTTGACAAGGGGAGCTGGGCAATTACTAATAATATCACCCTGCAGTCCAAGACTGGTTGCCCACTGAAGCTAAGCGGGGTTGAGCCTGGTCAGTACCTGGATGG
>NW_015567873.1:0-213 GCF_001515605.1 Sinocyclocheilus anshuiensis | reverse complement strand
CCTTGAAGCACACATCGGGCTACTGCGTCACATGAGCATATGATATAGGGAAAACCTTAGACACCACAATTGTTTTCGTATGTGGGTTCCATTCCAGACCTTGTGAATTGACTTTTAGAATGTCATCCACAAATTGCTTAAGATAGGTGGACATGTCAGGTTTACCACGAAACGAACATTCGGGTGGAGTTCATTGATTACACATCTGATGGG
>NW_015567872.1:0-213 GCF_001515605.1 Sinocyclocheilus anshuiensis | reverse complement strand
GATGACACACTCTTCTGCAATTCGGGCTTTCAGGTATTTCTTGCATCTTTCTGATATGAGGGGGACTCCAGAGCTGTCAGTGCCCTCTGCTTCACTGAGATCCACAACAGTAATGCTGCGTAGTAGCTCTCTAGCATCGTCCATGGATTGTTACTTTAGAAGCTGTGTCATTGACCTCACAAAGAAATCTTTAATGCGATGTGCTTTTTTCTT
>NW_015567871.1:0-213 GCF_001515605.1 Sinocyclocheilus anshuiensis | reverse complement strand
GGGATTTAGGAATATACTGTGTGAAACCTCAGCATATGGAATAGCATGGATGAATTGTTACCCCAGGTAAATATTAGCAGAGTGAAATTTGAAGCAAGATTACATAGGATTTTGTTTATCGGTTAGAATGACCGGGTTAATTAGTTCAAGTGTGAAATGCCCCACAAAGTACCTACAAAACACTTTGCAATGCATTAAAACACTTAGCATTGG
>NW_015567870.1:0-213 GCF_001515605.1 Sinocyclocheilus anshuiensis | reverse complement strand
GTGGTCTTTAGGGTTCACAAACTCAGTTGCTCCAAAAGTCTTGGCAATCTCAGACTTGTCTGGGTTGATGTCAACGGCAATGATCCTGGAAGCACCGGCAGCCTTGCATCCCATGACAGCTGCCAGTCCAACAGCTCCCAAACCAAACACCGCACATGTAGAGCCAGATTCTACCTGTAGAAGACAATGCCAAAAAATATAACACACGCTACA
>NW_015567869.1:0-213 GCF_001515605.1 Sinocyclocheilus anshuiensis | reverse complement strand
AGAAGAGCAGATCTCTTGTGTTCTGGGAGCTCTTCTGCTAGTGTGTTTTGAAGTATTTCAAAATCATATTTATCCAAGAAAATAGAGGAAATCAAGAAAACTTTGGGGCTTCCCAGTTTTTTTAGGTTTTTTTGACAATCCTCTCTTATTTTGGCAAGCACTTTCAGTTTATCTAATCCTTCGTTCCCCCTTTGCTCGGCAAAGATGTCATTG
>NW_015567868.1:0-213 GCF_001515605.1 Sinocyclocheilus anshuiensis | reverse complement strand
TATAGTAAATGAATGTACCCAAATAAATTAACAAAAATGTATAAACAAGTGAGTGATTTTGTTGTTTTTACAGAATTAGAATATAGAATATTTTCTACAAATGTGGGTGTGTGTGTGTGTATGTATGTATATATATATATATTCCAGGCCATTTTGCCACAATGTCAATGAACATCCCCTGGTGATCACACACTATTTGAACATTAATGGCTG
>NW_015567867.1:0-213 GCF_001515605.1 Sinocyclocheilus anshuiensis | reverse complement strand
TTGGGCCACATTCAGCTGCAGTGAGAATGTAGCCTTAATTTCATACATACTGGTAAAATTTTAAACTGCCGATCCATTTAAAGGGGTCATTAACTTTTTTTATTATTTTATAATGTTCTCTGAAGTTCACTTATAATGTTAGTGTGATTTTACATGGAAAAACATCAGTTTAGAATAGGCTATTTTCAATCCTGTTTTCGAGCCTCTCTGCAG
>NW_015567866.1:0-213 GCF_001515605.1 Sinocyclocheilus anshuiensis | reverse complement strand
AATTTTTGTAAGTGGGGTTGGCCTACCTTTTGTAGGCCAAGATAGCATCACAGCCAGTAGGATTTTTTTCCTACTTTTGGATTATCACAGAATGTGCTCTGTGACCAACCAAAGTTTTTAATTCTTACACATTTTGTTGATTAAATAATCTTCACAAATGAACTAAATTTGAAGCCTGCTGTATGATCAAGTTTGATGTCCCGACAAACTCTG
>NW_015567865.1:0-213 GCF_001515605.1 Sinocyclocheilus anshuiensis | reverse complement strand
ATCTGAGAGTTCAATTTTGAAGATTGACCCTGATAGTTTAGGAAACCTGCCAAGCCCAAAAGACCCTGCTGTAACATGGCATGTGAGAACCATTCGTGATATAAGCCAAGAGAGATTAGGCAGGGATCTGGCACAAAGATATTTAGATGAACTGAACACTATCCCAGGAAGAGCTTCAGAGTGTCCAGCTTCATTCAAGTGACTTGCAAGCTG
>NW_015567864.1:0-213 GCF_001515605.1 Sinocyclocheilus anshuiensis | reverse complement strand
AAAGCCTTTCAGCCCCAAGTGCAGCCACATCTAATGGCACCTACGTCAGCCTACCAGCACCTTAATGCAGCATATGGCCACTTGGCAGTGTCACCTTCACAACAACACTTTACTGCTCTGCCTACAGCAAGTTTTGTGACTCCTCATTATACTCCTATGACTCCAGCCGCATCAGTCTCTAAAACCCAGCCTAGAGTTCCAGTTACGACTCTG
>NW_015567863.1:0-213 GCF_001515605.1 Sinocyclocheilus anshuiensis | reverse complement strand
TGCGAAGAAGTGCAATAACAATTATAATACTGACATATTTAATAACAGTAACAAGCAACATTCTCATTCTAACATCTAAACAAGGCCAAAACCACTCTCCACAGACTGCAGACATACCATCATGTCAGCTGTGATAGCGGAGATGGAGGTATAGTGATCTGGCAGGCAAATGCGCTCTTGACAAGTGTATGCCTTTGGTAACTGGTTTGGTAC
>NW_015567862.1:0-213 GCF_001515605.1 Sinocyclocheilus anshuiensis | reverse complement strand
ACTGTCTGTTGATTTCAGAGTGCTGCTCTCACATCTGTTGCACCATCTGGATGGGCGAGTTTAGGTTATTTACCTGTGTTTCCAGAAACTTGAGGCATGCTGATTGCCAGAACAAAGTGTAGAGAAAACAAAAGGCTTTTTTCTGGTGCGGCTGCACGGCACACATGTTGTCTAAAGAGAAATGGCATCAGAGGCTCAGCAGGAATCTCTCTG
>NW_015567861.1:0-213 GCF_001515605.1 Sinocyclocheilus anshuiensis | reverse complement strand
TAATCGCATCCAAAATAACAGTTTTTGTTTACATAATATATGTATCTGTACTTTGTTTATTTATTATGTATATATAAGTATACACACATACAGTATATATTTTGAAAACATTTACATGTATAAACATTTATATTATTATATTTTATATTATATATATATATATATTTTATATATAAACATAGCATATTTTTCTTAAATATATACATGCATGTG
>NW_015567860.1:0-213 GCF_001515605.1 Sinocyclocheilus anshuiensis | reverse complement strand
CATTTTTGCAGCGTGAATGAATGAATGAGGTATTTAAACATCGCTCATGCTTTAAAAAGGGGAGGAGACCATAAGAAATTCTGGGTTTACCAAAGAAAACCTGGGGGGGATTCCAAAAAGCAGGTTATGTGACATACCCGGATATGTTTGAGGATAAGCGAGCGGATCACCTCAGCTTTCGGTTACAAAATCGGAGGTTACTTTCAGGGTATG
>NW_015567859.1:0-213 GCF_001515605.1 Sinocyclocheilus anshuiensis | reverse complement strand
GATTTCTAGTCGTGTCCTCTTTTGGAAGGCCAAACACAGTAGTTTTGCTTTCATAACGAAACACACAGCGACTCCACAACATGGCGGCGGTGGCAGCAACAATACTACAGTGAGAATCAAAGTTAAGTGAACATTTGGGCGGCATTATGCTAATATTTCCACATAGTGAGTAGATATGTGGGGGCGTGTTAGAACGAGCCGTTTTAGGTAGGT
>NW_015567858.1:0-213 GCF_001515605.1 Sinocyclocheilus anshuiensis | reverse complement strand
CTTGTACTGCTGTAATGTATACTCACTTGGAGTAGGGGAGTAATCACTCTGTGACGTTCTGAAGTCTGGTCCTGAGTAAGACAGAATTTACATCTTACACAGAATTTAATATCTTATTATTTATTCACCAATTATTCAACTTAAAAATCTCACTTTATGAACTGGCATAATTTTTCAAAGATTGAACATTATTTCTTATAATATAATACCATG
>NW_015567857.1:0-213 GCF_001515605.1 Sinocyclocheilus anshuiensis | reverse complement strand
TTTTGCCATCAACTTCTACAATCATAAGCAATGATGCTGCAACAACATCTGAAATACCAGTGACAAGAACTCTGAAAAGTACTACACTTTTGCCAACAACATCATCTACTCTTCGAACAACAGCCATTTTGCCGTTAACTTCTGCAAGCAATGATGCTGCAACGACATCTGAAATGCCAATAACAACCACACAAAGCACCACACAATTCCCAA
>NW_015567856.1:0-213 GCF_001515605.1 Sinocyclocheilus anshuiensis | reverse complement strand
TCAGAATGTGGCACACGTGTACGAAGCCAAATCCTGTATGAACGGCCCCTCAGAAATGAATTACTGGACACACGTTGCTCTGGGTTAAACCACACTCCCATAAAATACACTCCCATCTCCAACGACAATCGCATGCATTTCCCAGAAGTTGCATTCATCTTGCTGGTCAAGTCTTGAACATCACCCCAGCATAAGTGTTACTTCATAAAGATG
>NW_015567855.1:0-213 GCF_001515605.1 Sinocyclocheilus anshuiensis | reverse complement strand
TTACCTCATGCCTCTCCACACCACTCTGGATCTCCGTGGCTCTGTTTCTCCCGCCATCTTGCTGGATCTGGATTCCTAAAGAGGATTAAGATAAGGACTATTACTCTTCCGTTTCTAGAGCTAAAGTTATGTTCCAGTTTTAATACTTGCTTTTGGAAGCTCTCATTTAGTTTGTGTAAATAAAGAAGCTCTGAATCGTTCTTCCTGTGTATG
>NW_015567854.1:0-213 GCF_001515605.1 Sinocyclocheilus anshuiensis | reverse complement strand
AGTGTTCATAAACAGATGTTGAGCTCGTGCCTAAATACTGTCAGCTGAGCGCGTGCATCCTGAAACCGTATTATTTACATCCAACGTTTAAGTTTGTTATGTTAATAACCCTGCCATTAGTGAGCAGGATGGGGTGCCGCTAATATAAATGGCACAATCCCCAGTGCTCGGAGTTAAGTACATCTTTATGGCGCGCTGAATGCCGCTGCTATG
>NW_015567853.1:0-213 GCF_001515605.1 Sinocyclocheilus anshuiensis | reverse complement strand
TAGAACTATTATGCACTGCAAGTTAGATCAGACCTGCAATTCACATAATCACTAGTTTAGAGTTTCTAGGAACACTAATACTGTGTAAGTGCAACATAGCAAATCAAGAGAATGCAAGCCCACTTATGCTGAAAAGCTTCTTTTTCAGTGAGAGATATTTCGTTGATACAATGTTAAGAGTAAAGCTTGCCCCAAAAAAAGATTTTGGTTACC
>NW_015567852.1:0-213 GCF_001515605.1 Sinocyclocheilus anshuiensis | reverse complement strand
TATATATATATATATATATATATATGTATATATATGTATATATGTGTATGTATGTGTATGTGTGTGTGTGTATGTATGTATGTATATATATGTATATGTATATATATATATATATGTGTATATGTGTATGTGTGTGTATATATATATATGTGTATATATGTGTGTATGTATGTGTTACAGAGGAGGCTCCCGTACCGCCTCCTCCGCACCACC
>NW_015567851.1:0-213 GCF_001515605.1 Sinocyclocheilus anshuiensis | reverse complement strand
TGCCTCTAAATAGTCCAATCAGCGTCGAGTCGCGTTTTGTGTAGTCGATTTCTGTCAGACTGAGAATCGCCCCGAGTGCTCTCAGACTTCCATACAAAGATCATTTTTTCTCAAAATGCAGGCACTGCAATGCAATCTCTATGAGTGCCGGCACTAACGTGCTTTCGCCATCATGCGTAACCTTAACTTGTGCAAGGATTGGTGGGAACAGTG
>NW_015567850.1:0-213 GCF_001515605.1 Sinocyclocheilus anshuiensis | reverse complement strand
GTCTACAAATATAAAAGTATAAATACCTTTTCGACCGACGAAAGCGAAAACTGCAGGCCATGTCTGAGGAGCACCGAGCACCATTAACAGTCACTAGCAGGTGAGCGTTGCCATGGTTACATGCCGCGTGCCCTAAGGTGACGTCACTCGCTCATGCGCTCGTCTGTCTCTCGTACGCTTCAGGGACCAGCCAAGACTGATCACACCGGTGTG
>NW_015567849.1:0-213 GCF_001515605.1 Sinocyclocheilus anshuiensis | reverse complement strand
CTAGTGGTAAAAGGTAGAAGGAACCCTATAGGGTCATATTGACTTTCCAAGACCTTATAAATATTGCGCAAAGTAAGAGAATCATAAGCAATAGGACGATGTTTATAAGAGAGGGTATCTCTGGCACAGTGCCAAATTAAACCCAGCATGCCTTCACTAGGATCTGAGCAGTCTTGACTTAACCAGAGTTCAGTGTGGGCAGACTTTGCGGTG
>NW_015567848.1:0-213 GCF_001515605.1 Sinocyclocheilus anshuiensis | reverse complement strand
GTGTGTGTGTGTGTGTGTGATGATGATGATGATGATGGTGTGGGATGTGTGTGGGATGATGATGATGGTGTGTGATGTGTGTGTGATGGTGATGATGATGGTGATGGAGTGTGATGTGTGTGATGATGATGGTGGTGATGGAGTGTGATGGTGATGATGATGGTGTGTGATGTGTGTGGGATGATGATGGTGTGTGATGATGATGATGGAGTG
>NW_015567847.1:0-213 GCF_001515605.1 Sinocyclocheilus anshuiensis | reverse complement strand
GTAAAACAAATGGCCACTTATCTTTGTTTATTTGTAATCTCACTGATTAAGTCTATACAAAAATAGTTTGGTTATTTATTTACTCCTGATGTCAGACGTTTTTCCCAGGCAAGCAGATTCTGTTTTGAATTTGGACCAACTGATTTTGTGTGCAGAAATTAGAGGTGAATTAAAGATGTACAGGTACCAGGCCTTAACTGAATCTGATGAATG
>NW_015567846.1:0-213 GCF_001515605.1 Sinocyclocheilus anshuiensis | reverse complement strand
GCACTTTGGTTCAAGTTTGTGTTTGTGGTGTGTTGTGGTGCGGTGCGGTGAGCATCAGAGGAGGGCTGCGTCTCTAATGTTGTATCAGGTGACCCATCTATATTAGTCGTGTTTGGACACACACATGTTTTCGGGTCGCAGGCCTGAGATGGCTCACTCTCTCTCACGATGGACCACTTCACCTTTCACACACCTGTCCATGCAACTTGGGTG
>NW_015567845.1:0-213 GCF_001515605.1 Sinocyclocheilus anshuiensis | reverse complement strand
GGAAATCTCCAAAACCAGATTAAGGCCAAAAACTGACAGAAAAATGAAAAGTGGTTTGAAAAATACTTATAAAAGTGATGTCAAAGATGTGTTGCACTTTTTTTTTTTTACTTTCATTAGAAATGTGACTTTAAAATTCATAAAATTGAAATTGAATCGACAAAAATGAAGTTTTAAGTTTAATGGATGAGAAATTCTGTAAGTACAGATATT
>NW_015567844.1:0-213 GCF_001515605.1 Sinocyclocheilus anshuiensis | reverse complement strand
TGAAATATTAGCATATTGCCCGCCCACTTGTTGGTCTTTTTGCGTAGGTCTGAATGAAAATGCAAATTCATTCTTTACCACTAGGTGGTAAACTACCGCTCCGCTTTTGGAGCGGTAAAATAGCTGTTTCTCCGGTAACGCTGTACACAAAGCAGCACTGCGGCTCAGAAACGCTGCTTTATCAGGCATTACAGGCATGATGAAATGAAAATG
>NW_015567843.1:0-213 GCF_001515605.1 Sinocyclocheilus anshuiensis | reverse complement strand
TCTATCAGCATGTGAATTAAAGCAGGACAGAAGAGGAGCGGTTTGACAATCAAATGAAAGGGGTGTTTCAGTGCCGCCCACATATGCGCAAATTAAATTTTGAAGCCATAAACTGATTTGTAAACCACAAACAAAATACCCAGCTAACAAAAATATGTGACTGTTACGTAACTGCGATGTAATCTGATGACCAAACTTTCGTTTTGGCAACGT
>NW_015567842.1:0-213 GCF_001515605.1 Sinocyclocheilus anshuiensis | reverse complement strand
TCAAATTTGAAATTTCAGTAACGAGACTGATAAAACGACCACCTACGTCACTTGCACTGAGTAACACCTTCCCTTTAAACTGATTTTTTAAAATGCATACACCGGCTGAATGTGTCGTACCATGAGAGTGATCATAACTTAACTTTGATGTTTCTTTTTGTCTTGGCAGATTTATGAATCCCAAAACTTTCCATTCAAGTTCAGCAAAGAGGA
>NW_015567841.1:0-213 GCF_001515605.1 Sinocyclocheilus anshuiensis | reverse complement strand
GGGAAAACCCCTTTCAGCTGTCACCAAAACGCAAGTAAACAAACAGAGCTTCATCTCTTGCTGAACAGGTGCTGAATTGATCTTAAGCAGTAAAGATAAGGCAAATCTCTGCTTTGTGATTCTGTCAGGTTGCAAGTTAAAGAACTGTAGTGAATATCTTACCTTTTTGGGACTTCATGCAAACTCTGTTAATCATCATCCTGTGTGTGTGTG
>NW_015567840.1:0-213 GCF_001515605.1 Sinocyclocheilus anshuiensis | reverse complement strand
TGTGAGCAGTGGATGCGTGTGATTGGTCGATTAGTGCAGTGGACACGTCTTCAGCCGGTGACGTCAGGACTAACCGCTGGCTTTAACTAGCTGTGGTTCTGGTCTGCGCACGACTCCAGTGCTCACACATCGACCCGCTAGTTAGTCTAGAATTAGTATCGATCACAGGACACTCTCTCTCTCTCTGTGTGTGTTTGTTTGTGTGTGTGTGTG
>NW_015567839.1:0-213 GCF_001515605.1 Sinocyclocheilus anshuiensis | reverse complement strand
GGGCAGGGGTCGGCAGGTAAGTTTGGCATCGGGCCAAAACATTTTGCCACTAGATGGCGGGCCAGAACATAGTCAGAGGATAATTTAAAAAAACAATTGATGAAAAATGCAACTAGAATTGCCTGTGACAGACGGTTACAGTGTCTTTTGTAACTGGTAGTGAGCTGCCTGTGTTAAATCCTGTAGGAGGACAGCCATTAACAAAAAGCCACA
>NW_015567838.1:0-213 GCF_001515605.1 Sinocyclocheilus anshuiensis | reverse complement strand
TCATTCACATTAATCTTTATCTCTTTCATGTACATCACCTTTATGCATTCATTTCTTAATGTAATCAACATTCATTTACTTTTAATATTATATTACTGTGATTAACCATTGTTAATGTTATTTGTATGTTGTGTTGTGTATTGTAATCTCAAAGATTTTTACATCACGAGATGATTTTGGTAAGCAGCAGTTGTATGTGCTTGGTAACAGTTG
>NW_015567837.1:0-213 GCF_001515605.1 Sinocyclocheilus anshuiensis | reverse complement strand
GCAAAAGCTAAACGAAAATAGGGCCAAATGTGGCGGTTGTTTGGGTTAAATATTTATGCGTTCGAAAAAAAGACAAAATGAAGTGATCTGTGGCAAATTTAACGGCTGTTTAGGATTATTTATTTCACAGGTGCATGGCGAGGAAAACACAGACGTTATGTAATCGGTTGGAAAATAACGGGTCATCCTAACAAATCCCTATCTGTCACATTG
>NW_015567836.1:0-213 GCF_001515605.1 Sinocyclocheilus anshuiensis | reverse complement strand
GCTTGTCGTTGTGGTGACCGGCGGGCTTGCATCAATGGCGGCCGGTGGGCTTGAGAGAGCCGCGGCCGACGGGCTTGAATTCCGAGCTGCTGGCGGGCTTGTCTTTGGAGCGGCCGGCGAGCTTATTTGTTGAGAGCTCCTGGGCTGAGGACCACGGTGGAGCTTCAGAGGACAGCGGGGAATTTGGGGTTGGGCAGACGGTAGGAGCCGTTG
>NW_015567835.1:0-213 GCF_001515605.1 Sinocyclocheilus anshuiensis | reverse complement strand
GGTGAAATGCCGACCGCACAGGTAGTACTTAAAATGCCTGATGGCAGAGATGGCAGCCAACAGCTCTCGCCGTGTGACACAATATCTCTTTTCAGCTTTGCTGAGCATCTTACTAAAATAGGCCACTACTCTCTCTCCATCTGGCCACGCCTGGGATAAGACTGCACCTATTCCATCCCCACTTGCGTCAGTGTCCAACACGAAGGGCAGTTG
>NW_015567834.1:0-213 GCF_001515605.1 Sinocyclocheilus anshuiensis | reverse complement strand
TAGCAACATTCTTTAAAATATCTTCTTTTGTGTTCAGCAGAAGTATCCCTTTAATCTCACTGCTGAGAAACAGCTGAGGTATTAAAGAGATTTTTAAAGAGGAATCAGATTCATGTTCTCAGTAGAGATGATTTACACCTGGGTTCGTCAGAGTCGTTTGAGTTGGTAAACTAAACGAACCGTCTTCATTCACACACACACACACACATGTTG
>NW_015567833.1:0-213 GCF_001515605.1 Sinocyclocheilus anshuiensis | reverse complement strand
AATTACATTGTTCTTTTTTCCAATTGTATTATTATTATTATTATTATTATTGCCGTTATTCACTTACCTCATGGCCACACAGAGTGTATTCCACATCATATCTGCTTATTAAGTCGTGACGTAATAAATACTGTTTCTGGGTCCAAGCCTTTGCTCATTTCAATTGAGAATCTCAACAGCCGTTTATGTGCACTGTTTAGTCATATCACACAT
>NW_015567832.1:0-213 GCF_001515605.1 Sinocyclocheilus anshuiensis | reverse complement strand
TTTGATCTTCATGCTGATGGATTTCATACTGACTGCGTAATTCTTCCATGTTGCCCAAACAACTCCAATGGCATGATGGGTGTCATCTTCTCCCCATAAATACACACCGTTGGGGTTTGTATTGTGACAGGCTAAGTACCAAAATGCCCCGAGATACTGTTTGGCACAGTTCTTTTCATAGGTGTCTTGGTCTTTGTCGAAGGTGGAGAACTT
>NW_015567831.1:0-213 GCF_001515605.1 Sinocyclocheilus anshuiensis | reverse complement strand
AAGATTTAGGGATAGCCATTGCTTTTAGCCATGGAAGGCTGACTGATTCAAGTTCTATGATCAGAACAGTGGAAATAGAGGAAAGATGTGTCGGCGGTAGAGGTCGTGTTATAAAAGAATGATGAATGGTTTCCATTACACCACTAATGGAGTTTAGAGTCTATTGTCCCTTAGTTCTACTCCCTGCTCCTAATTCCGCACCTATTTGATTTG
>NW_015567830.1:0-213 GCF_001515605.1 Sinocyclocheilus anshuiensis | reverse complement strand
TACAGCAATGTGTTAGGGTTGAGGGACCGTGGCTATGGGGTGATGGCACGGGTAGAACAGATGCTAGCCGGTTATTTGTCTCTCAGTATGGCATCGTCCCTTAAGACCCCGGCCCTTCCCACCAAGCTGCTTCTGACCTCCTTGGCTTTGGTGGGAAAAGCGTACACGGCAGCAGGTCAGGCTGGTGCTTGCTTGCACACCATGGTGGTGTTG
>NW_015567829.1:0-213 GCF_001515605.1 Sinocyclocheilus anshuiensis | reverse complement strand
CCCCAACGCTGCGTGCAAGTTCCTGGCCACCTGGCAGGGTCCCTACACGGTGCTGGAGAAGATTGGGCCAGTGACTTACCGGGTGCGTCAGCCTGGAAGGAGAGCCGAGCAGCTCTACCACATCAACCTGCTGAAAAATTGGGTTGGGACTAGAGACCAGCTCACCGACCTCGCCATCTCTGATCCCGTGGTTGTTGACGTCAACCCCCACCT
>NW_015567828.1:0-213 GCF_001515605.1 Sinocyclocheilus anshuiensis | reverse complement strand
TATATATGCATATATTAGAAATATTTATGTAATGAATTTCTATATAGTACTGTGCAGTATGTTAAGACCATATATGTTTAATATATATTTTTGTAATAATATGTTTATTTAAACAACATACTGTATATGCAAACATTTTGTATGCTTATCGAATTCTCATTAATTTTTAACGGCTTCTCATTAATTTTGGGCAGTCTACATCGTCAAAATTTG
>NW_015567827.1:0-213 GCF_001515605.1 Sinocyclocheilus anshuiensis | reverse complement strand
TGATGTTTGATGTTTTGAGTTTAGGACTGTTCCTCGCAGTCGTATCGATTCTGAATATTTGGATTTCAGCGCACAAATAAAATTGATCCCTTTTTTATTATGTTGCATTTTTTGATGTATTTGTTTCTGTTGTCAATCACAGCATGTCGGAGAAAACACATTTTGTGCCTCACTGCAAACAAAGTAAATATTACATAAGAAGTAATGGTTAAA
>NW_015567826.1:0-213 GCF_001515605.1 Sinocyclocheilus anshuiensis | reverse complement strand
CTCACACTTTGTTCTGAAGGAAACCTTATGAGCTCAGTCAACATTTTATTTAAAGTTGATGTGTCCAATGCTGATGTGGAAGGAGATGCAGTTCTTGGTGGCGCACAACCCCTCTCGGTCCAACAGGTTCTCCAGTGGATGACCGGGCAGTCCCACGTCCCTATCCTTCCAGATGAAAAGAGACAGTTCAAAATTACATGTAATTTTGATCAC
>NW_015567825.1:0-213 GCF_001515605.1 Sinocyclocheilus anshuiensis | reverse complement strand
TACGAGTCCGACTCTCTAACCATTAGGCCACAACTTCCCCCGGAATTATTAAAGAAAGGGGAATCATTTTGCAAAGGTTTGCAAGTCTAAATCGAAATCTGTGCATATTGTAAGTGAAAAACCTGAAGACGTATACCCAGATGTGAGTAGTGAATTTTTTATTGACTTTGTCACAAACACAATTACTTCATCAGAGCAAGCTTTTGCTGAAGT
>NW_015567824.1:0-213 GCF_001515605.1 Sinocyclocheilus anshuiensis | reverse complement strand
CGAAAAGCTATTCCAATTTCGGAAATCAGATCAGATGCATAAGGTATAAAATTACATTTTGATTCTGCTTCTCAATTTCTGTATGCGCCTTTATTGTGATTTCAAAAGATTCAACTAAGAAGATGAAATATAACTCACTTCTGCACTTGCACGCTGTTTTCTGTGCTGCACACACACACACACACACACAAAACGCACGCACAAAAGCCGCCT